>NW_011889749.1:102457-124525 GCF_000151845.1 Pteropus vampyrus
TGGATAAGAAAACAAGACCCCTACATATGCTGCCTACGAGAGAATCACTTCAGATTAAAAGGCGCACAGATACTTAAAGGAAGGGGATGGAAATAGATATTGTCGTGATGGACCTAGAGGGTATTGCGCTAAATAAAATGGGTCAGACAGAGAAAGACAAATATCGCATGATTTCTTATACATGTGGAATCTAAAGAACAAAATCATCAACAACAACAAAAGCAAAAATAAACTCATAGATACAGAGAATATTTAGAGGGATACTAGATGGGAGGGGTGTTGTGGGGGGCAAAGAAAGGCAAAGGGTTTAAGAGGTCCAAATGGATAGTTGCAGAATAGACATGAAGATGTAGGGTATAGCATGGGGAAGATGGTTAATAATGTTGTAATAAATATGTGAGGAGGAAGAAGGGTACTAGATTTAGTGGGGTGATCACTTTGCGAGTTATGTGGATCTCTGATCACTATGCTATACAACTGAAACTGGTATATGATTTTATGCCAACTATAATTGAAAAAACTCATTGAATTGTACAATGTAAATACAAGCAACTAATTGTCTATTTCAATAAAGACAAGAAAAAAGTATATTTTAAAAATTGATGCTAAAAAATGTGAAGAAGTGAAAAGTAAATAAATCTTGCTGAATAAAAGTTTAACTTCAAACTCATAGTATGTGATTGAGAAGCAAAAAGAAAGTTTGACTCCTTGCCGCCCCCCCTCGGCCCGTCTTCCCATAAAAGCGAATTTTATTTACATGGAGACACAGAGATTGACAGAGAGCTGATATCAACGAAATAGAAATATATATTTCCCTCCATTTAAATTTACTAACAAACAGTAAAAGCTTCCAGGGTCTTCGCATTTTTCTGAGTTCTCTCATCTGTAAAGCACTTTGATCTGTCCCTAGCTCCTATGCCTGCGTCCTCTATAAAGAGAAAAGTAGCAGCAAAAAAGCACACCCTCTCCCTAAACATCTGAGGCACAGGAAAACAGATTTTCAAATAAGGGAATAAAACAAAAGCAAACAAAACCTTGTTTGTTTATTCATAAAAGGATATGGTGTACAACACGGTCTGAATTCAGGGCGTCACCCATAGAGGAATCTTATGCCTATGAAGTCATCCTTAATTATGGAGTTTGACTAACAATATGGCAATTATGCAACCACTCCTCTGGCTTATTTAACTACACTGTAAACCCTGAGCACAAATATTTGTTGAGAAAAGTGTACCTGCAAATAATAACCTGAAACTATTACTCAAATTCTGAAAGGTATTTGACAGAGATGAGGAGGGGTGCCCTTTTTCATCCCCTAAGGAGATTCACTATAGAAATGCAGCTGACTGAATAATCTATTTACTAATCTATATCAATCAGTACCATTTGAACTAGGAAGCAGGGCACACACATTGGGAAACTCCCCAGGATAATCAAGAGTTGATAATGAACTTTATGTTTTTATTTTCTTGAAATTGAAAGGCAACTAAAAGAAAATAGGAGGGTATATTCACCACAAACTCCCAGCTACTAGTATGCTAGGTAATCAGAATTGGGAAAGCAAGGCTGATTATTTAAATCAGAGCTTTGGCAACATATACTTAAGCTTGTATCATGAAGAGAGCAACAAAGAGTGGACAAAACATGGAAGAGTATATCATTTTACTATAAATGTGAAAAAAACACCCCAGTCACTGCTATGTATGAACAATTCAATGGTATGAACAAAAAGGTATGTGTTTATCCCATTCTTCCATCCAAAACAGGCAGGGCTTTGGAACACCCACACTTCACATACCTACCTCTACCAACAGAAACCACAACCCTACCTCCTCCCTAGTTAGGCAAGTCAACAGCACTAGTCTCCAGGTCAGATGGGCGTGCGACACTCTGTGAGCTACAGCTCACCTACTCTTACTATGAGTACTCAAGCTCCAGTCCTGTGTTTCCGAATGACTTTAGAAGATTTCAACTTGAATGTCTACTATATTCACCCACTCATTCATGTATAGTCAAGCCTTAATTGAAGGCTTAGTATGTACCAGGCAGTGCCAATTGGGTGCTGCAGATATAATCAGCAGTGGGGTAAAGAGGTGGAAAAATGAACACACAATATCAGTGCTATCATGCTACTATAGTCATATTTACTGAGTGATGGGCATCAGAAAGGGTTTTCCAGAGAAAGTAACTTTTGAACTTTATCTTAGAAATAAGTAGGAATTCCTCAGACAGACATCATACTTTGATAAAGGCATTCTGGAGCTGGAGAAAGTGTGGTTGGAGCATTGTGCCTAGGGTTTGTGACAAAGACAATTGGAACAGAAGGTCAGGTCCAATTTAGAAGAGTTACAGTCAGAATGTGGACTTGACCCACTGGCCAAGGGAGAATGAAGGTCAGTGTGGAGGATTCTAGTCAGGGAAATATGAGAGTCTACAACTGAATTTATAGCCACATTATTTCCCCCACTTCCTTTTAACTATTTTTCCTCCTGAATCAGTTCTCCTCTTCAACTTACCCACTTTCACTCAGTCTCCAGGTTTACCAATTTAAGACTGAAGTTTGGCCACAATAAACAAAGTGATTTATTTAGTGAAGTAAATCACTAAGCATTCTGGATTCTTTCATCATGCCCTTTTATCACCACATAGCTGCCTTTATTCCAAAAGCCTTTTAGTGGATCTATCTACAGTCTTGTCTCCCTCTCCAGTGTAATCTTAACACTGCTAACTTCCCAAAGTGCAGATCTATGATATATTCCATGCCAAAAGAAGCCCCAACTTTTCAGGCCTAACTTTTTCAAGGCCTAACAGTTTTCTGTATTGATACATGCCTATCTTTCCAATGTTACATCCTATTACATACACTACACCTTGAATCACACTCTATATAAAGATACCCCATTCTCTGTAGTCAATAATATTGTACTATGTAGTACAATATGCCAAGGTGGGTACTAGACTAATTGGGGGAATCACTTCATAAATTACATAAATGTCTAACCACTATGCTGTATACCTGAAAATAGTATAATATTGAATGTCAACTGTAACTGAAAAAAAAACACAAAAACTAGAAGCTGAATATAGCTGATTACTGCTTAATGTTATAACCATTGTATTTATCCTTCCTCCCTCAACCTATCTTATTTTCTACTTAATGAAGTTGTTTTCTCTCATCACAAATATCATTTCTGTTAAATACTTTGAGCTTTTCTATTTCTATTTAAATATAATGAGAAGAAAACTTTCTACCAGTCCAATATTGTTTCATAATGAAACCTATTTAACTAAAAAAAAAAAAAAAATACCCCATTCCCCAAGCAGGTCATATATTTTCTCACCTCTAGTCCTTTGTGCAATGTTCTTCACCCATCTCCTATCTACTCTTCAAGAACATCTTTAGGGAAGTCTTTTCAGATTGATGCCACTAGAGATAAAAAATTCTCTCCTCCCAGTACTCTCACAAAACTGTGTTTTCTTCTATTATAGCCGGTGCTGGATTCCTTTAGACAGCTCCAATTTAAAATATCTTTTTTTTTTTTCTCTCAGACCACATGAACCAGTTTTCGAATGAGAAAATATAATCGCCACAATGACAGCATTTAATACTATTATACAAAGTTATTGGATGAAAGATACCACAACCCATTCATCCTCATATCCCCAGCCCCATTACAGAGTAGGTAATAATAATAAGACAATATAATAACATCACTGTAAGTTTAACATCTATGGAAGACTGATTATTTATTTTTATTTTATTGGTTTTAAAATGACATTTAATTAACATGGACATTAGTGTCTGGAACTAAATATTGTGATTGGAGGAGTTATTATTTACATGGACCGTACTAAACGCTTTATATACATTATGCAAGTTACTTCTCAGAAAACTCCTATGAACCAGGTGATACTGTTATTCCCATCTTACAGAAAAGCAAACAGGCTTTGAGAATTTGAGTAACTTGCATAAAGTCACACAAAAAGGTAGAGCCAGGTCTCAAACCCAGGTCTGTCTAACATCGAAGTCAGTATCCTCAACTGCTAATGCTATATAGCCTCCTTAACAAAGACTTATTGAATGAATTTATTTCCCCAACAAGAATATAACTTTATTAGAGTAAAAATACAGTTTACTTATCTCTGTATTCACCATAGGATTTGGTATAATGCATGGGCACAGTCCATTCTCAATATTATACCAAATGCATTTTGAGAGTGCCACAAAACTAATACCTACAACCATTTACATCATGTCACTCTTCTTGTAGGAAGCTATAATTGCCTATGCCTGAAAAGATTATCTAATCTCTGACTGATATTCCAAGATCCTCTAGAGTGATCTTACTAGTCACATCTAATCAGTTTTACCTTTCAACAACACTCAAAATTAGCTTTTTGTTCACAACCATCCTCGCAAACATGTCCTATTAACTCTTATGTCAGTATCTTTTGTTTTATCCTTCCTTCCTTTTCCCTCTCTCCTAGTAAGAACTCCCTCTCTCTGTATCTACTTCTCGCACTTATAATGCCTTCCCCTTTATTTTTCTTTCCCTATCCAAATTCTACTCACCCTTCAAGGTTCAGCAGATGCTTCATCCTCTCCCAAACCATGTTTCTCAATGACTCCACACCCCTGCTCTTTCTCTTCAACTCTCACAGCATTTAAAAAATATTGCCACAAAATTTAGCAATTTAATTATAGACTTCTGCCTATAGTTATATAAGTGAATGTGAGGACAGTCCAGCTGAGACATCTACCATCTTACCTGATTCAGTTAATCTGCCTCCTCTACACAGATCCTCAAACTTGGTCAAAAAGATTAATCTTCTCCAATAAAAGAGAACCATTCTTTTATCAACAGCTCACAAATACTTGTCTAACTATTTGCTCTGCAAGTCTTATTTCAAGATTATTTCTCAAGAAAAGAGTCTAAACTTCATCTTCCTCTCATGTACTCCCACAATAATAATCCAGTGCTCAAAAATATTGCAACTGCCTGCCATGTTTCAAAGGTTGGGATAATTTCCACCATGCCCAATAGCCAGTGATTACTGAAATTATATTAGGGAAGAAACAAGAACTCAGGCTAGTTAAGGGACTTTGCCCAGTACACAGATCTGTGCAGCAAACATAAAATTAAAAGAGTGTGTTTGAGAGAAGATAATTAACTACTCTTACCATAAAAATAAACCAACAAAAAAAGAGGCAACACACTGCTTTGTGGGATAAAGGTTCATGCCTATTATATCCTATGGAAGATAATTTAACAGCTTCTAATGTGACAATTATATTGAGAAATATGAATAGTTGCCAGGAAATGTAGTGACCCCTCTAGCTGATATTAACTTGTTTTCATTACTTAAAGGATAAGGGATTCACTTAATCCTTGAACTGAAATCAACAAAACTGTAATTGCAAAAACCCACAGAATATAGGCAACAGGTTCAGTAAAGACTATATACAGTTCTAAAAGTTCTTTCTTCAAAACATTATTGTTAAATGGATACTGAAAAAAGACCATACTTTTTTAAATCCAGCTTTATTGAAATATAATAGACAATTAGTTGCTCATATTTACATTATACATTTCAATGATTTTTTTTCCAATTATAGTAGGCATACAATAATATATTAGCTTCAGGTGTACAGAATAGTGATTAGAGATCTATATAACAAAATGATCACCCCACTAAATCTAGTACCTCTCTTCCTCCTTATATATTTATTATAACATTATTGACCATTTTTCCATATGCTAACACTTTATATCTCTATGACTATTTTGTAACTATCCATTTGTATTTCTTAATCTCTTTGCCCTTTTCACCATCTCCACAATCCCCTCCCATCTAGTAGCTCTCAAAATATTCCCTGTATCTATGAGTTTGTTTCTGTTTTTGTTGTCGTTTATTTTGTTCTTTAGATTCCACATGTACATGAAATCATGTGGTATTTGTCTTTCTCTATCTGACTTCATTCAGCAAAATACCCTCTAGGTCCATCAAGGCAATATCTTTTTCCATCCCCTTCCTTTTAGTCTGAGTATGTCTTTTAATCTGAAGTGATTCTCTCTCTTTTTTTTTCCTCTCTCGGGAATTTTATTGGTTCTGGGGAAGGGTTGGTTGGCAGGCAGCCTCTGCCTCCTGCTGGGGGTGCCACAAGCTCTCACTGTCCTGTTGCCATTGATGGGCAGGTTCACGTGCTCGGGGGAGGCCAGGAAGGCCTTGAACTTGGGCTGGGTGCTGAGGTAAGCCACGCAGGTTGAGAGTGGAGAGAAGGAGTCCAGGCAGCCTGGAGGCCAGGACCTGGTGATTCAGCAGCAAGTCCAGCAGGTTGTAGTCAGTGAAGGAGATCTGGTTGCCCATGATCTGGTTGCCATGGGAAAGGCCTGCTGCTCCCCTCCACCCCCTCCCCCCCATTCTGGGACAGCTGGGTCTCAAAAGGCTTTTGGTACTCCGGCAGCTCCTTCAAATAGTCCTCCTTTCCCGCCTCGTAGTTGGTGTAGATAAGGGTGACATATTTGCAGCAGAGGTCCTCCTTGCTGTCATTCACTATGCCCACCAGGGCAGCCTCCCACCAGTCTTTCCCATACAGCCTGAGGGAGCAGCCCAGGTGGCACAGGATGGCATTGGACTGGTACAGAGTGAGGTCTCCATCCTGGAACTTGGGGAGCTGCCTGTACAGATAGAAGGCCTTGAGAGGGCCCTGTAGTCAGATCACCTTGGTCACCACCTCCTCTTTCCAGCTCTGGCCCTCTTCAGCCAGCATAATGCGCATGGCTTTGCAGTGCCCTCCAACAAGGAAGTAGACGATGGTGTAGGGCAGCATGGTTATGGTGTAGACAAAGACAGCAGTGGCTCATGAAGTGAGCCTCTTGTAGTCAGCATATGTAGGAGTCTTGTTTTCTTATCCATTCGGCCACCTTATCTATTGGTTGGAGCACTTAATTCTTTTCCATTTGAGGTACTTGTTGATAGATATTTAGTTATAACCATTCTTTATTCACGTTTCTGAAACATATTTTTTCTTCTTAAAGAAGTCCCTCTAATATTTTTCCTGTAATACTGGCTTGGTGTTGATGAATTCCTTTAGCTTATTTTTGTCTAGGAAGCTCTTTATCTGTCTTTCGACTCTAAATGATAGCTTTCTTGGTTAAAGTATTTTTGAATACAGATCTTAGGTTTTCATCACATCGCATATTTTGTGCCAAGCCCTTCTGTCCCACAAAGTTTCTTTTGAGAAATCAGCTGCTAGTCTTATGGGTGCTCCCTTGTAGGTAACTAACTGCTTTTCTCTTGCTGCTTTTAAGATTCTCTCTTTGTCTTTAACTTTTGGCATTTTAATTATGGTGTGTCTTGGTGTGGGCTTTTTTGGGTTCATCTTTTTTGGGAATCTCTGAGCTTCCTGAGTTGTATGTCTATTTCCTTCACCAAGTTAGGGAAGTTTTTCATCATTATTTCTTTTTTTTTTAAATTTAATTTTATTATCAGTTTTAAGTATACAGTACATTGGTTAGACATTTATATAGTTTATGAAACAATCCCCTGATTGTTCTTTCTCTCTTCTGGCTCTACACTTAGTCATTAAATTAATGCTGACTGCATTCTCTATGCCATGTTCTCCATTACCACGAACATCTATCAATTACAAATTTGACCTCTTTAACCCTTCACCCCGTTCTCCCAGTCCCCCAACCCCCCTTCCCTCTGGCTACACCAGATTGTCTTCTACTTTTGTGTCTGTTTTTGATTAATTTGTTCTTTTTGCTCCTTAGATTCCTCACATGAGTGAAATTCTCCATCATTATTTCTTCAAATAAGTTTTCAAATTTTTGTTCTCTCTCTTCTCCTTCATATACCCCTATGACATGGATGGTTTTACATTTAATTGTGTCCTATGGGCTTCTTAAACTATTATTATATTCTTGGCTTCTTTTTTCTTGCCACTCTGATTGGATGTCCTTGGCTTCCTCATCCTCTATATTGATGGTTCGATCCTCTTCTTTCTCCAGTCTGTTGATTCTCTCTAATATATTCTTCATCTCAGATAATGTATTCTTCATTTCTGACTGGTTCCCTTTTATAATTTCCATTTCTATTTTTATGTTTTTTTTTATCTCTTTGTTAAAGTTCTCACTGATTTCATTTACACTTCCCCTAAGTTCATTGAGCATCTTTATAACCAGTGTTTTGAACTCTGCGTCTGTTAGATTGCTTGACTCCATAATCTTTGGATCTCTGTCCTGTTATTGCATATGGTTTCTGCTTCTTTATCTTCCAGTTACGGCTGCCTTTCTGTGTCTGTTTCTACATACTAATCAAAGCTCTTAAGTCTCCCAGTCTTATTAGCATGGCTTTGTGTAATAGGTGTCCAGTGGCACAGTCCTGAGAGGGGTTCAGCTGCAAATCAAGTTTAACCCCAGCCTGTGCCCTCTGGAGTCACCTGTTAAGATTCAGCAAGCAATCCACAGATGCTGTGCTTATCAGTGTCTCAAGAAGCCAATGCAGAAAACGAGGTCAGCTGCCATCAGTGCGGATCTTGGAGCTGCTTAGCAAGTTTCACAGGACTCGCTGAGGACACAAATGGATGTGGCTTGGGTAGGGCCATGAATTGGAGGACGTGAAGTTTCAGGGTATCTTATGGGTAGAGCGACCTCTGTTATCAGCTACGGTGGCACTGAGTCCAAGCACTGGCAGGTGGGAGGGCTCAACAGAGGAACAATGGATACTACTGGCACTTCTGCCTGGGAGAAAGCCTTGCCTCCGGCCCTCACTACTATAACTCATTGTCCCCTTATAAGTCCCTGGTGTCTTCTCTCCCCACCCCTCCCGGCAGCCGACCTGGCGCTGGTGCTCAGAGCAAGCGAGTCCGTCACCATGAAAGTCTGTTTGCAGACACAGCACCGTTAAGAGGAGCGTCTGCACCTGCTATAGCCTCTGTCCCACTCAGCACCTAGAGACCGAGTAGCCTCGCATCTTCGCTCCATCCTACTTCCGACTGTTTCAGGGTGATTTCTTATTTCTCTCCCCAGTTGTAGGGCTTCTGTTTATCTAGAACCTAGGTGACTCTGCTTGCTGTTTGCTCCATGTTCCATCACAACTTTGATGTTGCAAGAGGAGATGTACAATGCCTCTACCATCTATGCCATTTTGCCTGGTCTCCTCAAAAAGACCATACTTTTTAAAAATAAGGACACAAATGCTTACGTTCTCTTCTGGCACATTCATTCCTACATATGACACTTGTCTTCACAGTATTTAATATTGCTTAAGTTTAGCCTCTTAAAAGATAAGTACCGTGAATAACCACTCCTACTGTATCAGTGCTAATAACTTAGTGTTAGTATAAACATAACCAAACACTCAAGTATCTATGTGATTTACTTTTCATTTTAGGATTTTTTTAAATTCCTAAGCCATCACTATGGTACTCATAGTTTTTTATTGATTTGTTTGTAAACTTACAACTGATTTTTCTCAAGGAGCAAGCGATTTGAAGTTTTGCTTGCTTCCTTCTAGAAAACTTTAATGGAATATTGATAAAGGAGTAACTGTAATAGCTTAAGAGGCTATATGCACCTTTCTTAATTTAATGATTTCTTATTCCAAAAGTCAAAACAAGTTAGTTGAACTCTAAACACTCTCACACATGCCACAGGTTCCTAGTCTTGAAAGTTTAGGAAAGGTTAAAGTAGAAGGAGGAAAGAAGCTGTAAAAAATTTTACTGTTCATTATTCTAGCACTTCAGCATTATTTAAAAATTCCTGATTATAGTCAATGTGGAGAGCAAACTTCTATGACAACATGTACAGCATACTTTTACTTAGCGAGGTTGTTTTTCAAGCCTAGATATTTCAGTAATTCTACTTGACATTTTAGCTGCAAATTGGTAAAACTAAATAGGGGACATTACTAAATTATGCCAAATAATACTGACAGTATTTTCCCATGAGGCACTGTTATATATGCTGTTAGGTTATACAGTATTCGGGACTAGAGAATAAAGCAACTGGCTGATGGAACAGAAATTTAGATATATTTAGCAACTATGCTTCTACATCTTATTTAGGTTAAAAAAAATATGGACACTAAAACGTAACATTTCTGATAACATGATATACCATTTCGGAGACACTTGTTAAGTGATCTGAAAAACCTTACCTACTATTTCCATGATAAAATATGTTTCAAATTCCAAATCAATTGAGAAGTAAACTTTGGAAGTCTCTATCAGTGACTGAAGGCTACCTCTACCCTTTATCCAACCCCAAGTAGCAGCCTATCTGTAACTGCAATTTTGTCCTGGATTTATACAAAAATTTGAGAGGTAAACATTAGCTTACTATTTAATGTGAAAAAGAGACTGGTATCTCGCATGTATGCTGCTCTAACAACTCCTGCAGATACATGAGAGAAGTATGAAGGGTTATTAAGAGAACAGGGGAGCAGAGATGGCTGTTATTTGCAAAGTAACATGGGAGACTACACAGTTAAACTAGGCTACCTTAGCTCTCTTTCTACTTCTCTAATACCTACAACTAAGTCATCTCAAATTTTCTGTTTGTTTAAAAGGAGATGCACCATAGAGTCATAGTTGTTAACCAGTAACTCCCTTTCTTCAATTCCTGTAGCCCCTGCCCTTTCAGTGTGTGATGACCTTCTACTTCTCTATCTCCTCCACTAGTCTGTGAGCTCCTTGAAAGCAGAGTTGGTACCTTATTTGACTATATCTTGGCTTACAATAAAATGCACCTACTAAATGTTTGCTGAATAAATTCTGATGGAGGCAAGTAGGGAAAGTGAACAGACTTAAACATAACGCAGACTAAATAGTTTTTTTTTTAAATGCATACTCTATTAGAGAAAGCTGTGAACAAAATAGTCAAGACATAATAATGTTCCCACATTCTTCACATGCAATTGGCCTGTTAGCATGCTTTAACTATCTATACTCTTGTTTAATACTTCAAGATACTACAAAATTCTTCAAGATGTTTTCTACCTGTCTTTTGAATTTAGCTGAAAGTCAAACAGAAAGTTTTTTTTTCAGAAACAGTTTTTACTTACAACAATTTTGCAATCAAGCAGCACATTTTACCTTTACAGTAATACACATTATGTACAAATTACGTTTTGACAAACCTGCAATTTATAGATAAAAGTAACATCTACAAATAAATGTAAATTGCCCCAAACTAAAGCTATATTTAAGTTTTATTATGAAAATTTTCAATATATACAAAGGTAAGAGAAAACAGTACAAGAAATGCCTATAAACCCATCATCCAGATTCTACATGTATCAAGATTTCCCCACAATTGCTTCATCTATTCTCCCTTCCTATCCTTTCTCTCTTTTCTTCCCGTCCCTTCTACCCCCAGTTCCTACTCTCCCTCCTCTCTTTCCTAAATTATTTTAAAGCAAACCCCAGACATCCCAGGATTTCATTTTCTGGAAATACTATTCTAGTCTAGATTGATCTTTATTTCAAACACTGATACTTATATGTCACTGAAATCCAAAAGGGTGCCCAATCTTGTGTCCTCTCCTAGAAGAATATCAAATACTTCCATTTTAAGTAAAAGTTTCCTTTTTTTGTACTTAATAAAAAAGACAAGACCTTAAAGCAATGGCTATTAAAAAAAAAGTTAATAACTTTTCCAATAATAGAAACATTCAATTTAATTTTCTCAGATTGAAGACATTCTTTAAATTCTTGCCAGACCAGAATTTTGTATATATTTAATATATATCTTAATTATATTTTAAAAGCCCCTTTGTTTGTGATGAAGAATA
This sequence comes from Pteropus vampyrus, assembly GCF_000151845.1. Taxonomy (NCBI): domain Eukaryota; kingdom Metazoa; phylum Chordata; class Mammalia; order Chiroptera; family Pteropodidae; genus Pteropus; species Pteropus vampyrus. The sequence goes on from NW_011889749.1 coordinate 114,257, forward strand.
TTTTATCAAACCCAGACACAAAATGACACCACTCCTCCCATCTTTACAAAGCTAAGGTGTATTAACTGCTTAGATTGAAATAGTACACTCTTCTTTTAAAAAGTCGAATCCTTTCCACATTTCCTAAGTAAATTTTGACACTTTTCAAAAATATCCAAATAATTTATGAAAAAAATATCTGCTCTTAATGAAATTATACCTGATGGGTATTTCCATTCTCCCTTCCTTAGAAAATTAACATTGATGCTAAGGGCAATCTACACACGCACACGTCACATCATATCACATCACAACACGTCACATCACATCACGTCACGTCACGTCACATCACATCACATCACATCACATCACATCACATCACATCACATCACATCACATCACATTACATCAGATCTCAAGGCAAGATCAAACTAGTTAACACACTTCAACTCCAACCAAATATGATGTACAACTCAAGAATCACTAGAGATACAGTTTAAGCTTAGACTTTGAGCTAAGTTGAAAGCTTATGTATTAACATATGTATGTTCTCAAATATAGCCCTTGTCAATTGAAAACTAGATTATTTTGTCTCATATTTCACTCTTTATTTCATACATGTGTATGAAGTACAACCACACTGAGAGGTTACCCTTAACTCTGGGTCAGTATTTATATAACTAACTATATTGAAGTAAGGAGAAATTAAACTTATAGGATTACCATATGGTTGAAAACGCTGGTGAGTTTGTGAGCACCAAAAATCACTATCACTACCATGTTATAAAATAATACCACCAAAATTTCATCACCAATGATTTTCATTTATTTTGTGAAGTATAAATAAATACTAGGACAACAGTTCGTCATATGTCATTCTATAAGAGTAGAATACCAGTCTAATCAGGACATGTCATGACAATTCCTCATCTTCTATTTCACAGAATATAGAAAAAATATTTAACAGGGACTAAAGGCATTTGAAATCCCACCCTAACCCCAAAAATATAGAGTAACAGTTTCTGTCTTTTAAACCTTTGGTCATCTTACTTGATAAATACATACAGCTATAAATTAGGATTTCAAAAGCAATTCTTAAAATGTACAAAGTCCCTTAGTCTCAAAATAAAAAGACAATATATAGAGAACAGGTTAGATTGTAAACTTTTAAAATTTCTCTTAAATTTGGTGCTACTTGAATAAGTAAGATTCAGAAAGTGTCTCCAAATGTTTAACTACACAAACAAATAATAATTTCAAGCCTTTTAAAGTAAATTTCTGCTTAAATATAGAGTAATCTAAGTTAGAGCTTAACAAAATAATATAAAAATAATTATCCTTCTGCAACAGCGAGAGCAAACCTGTTTTTTTTTTTTTTTTTCCTCGCAGCACGAACAGAAGGAACCTCCCACGCCCAGAATGCTGATCTGGAAACCCAACATTCTTCTTACAATTGCAACTTCAGAGAGCAAGTCATAACACTTCCTGCTAGAAAAAGAGAACACCCTGACAAAAGAATGATATAATACTTACGAATCTCCTTCCTGTCAGCCTCACAGTATTTTGCCAAGTATTAAATTCTAACTTCACAACATTTAGAGAAAAGTTAATTTTTTCATCCCAGAGTGACTGAAATCATGCAAGAACACCAGGGAATTTAAAGTTGGTTCAGGTCAAATAGCGACAACCCACATACCTATTTAGAGTTTGAATATTAGCCAAGTAACCTGCTTATTTTAGAACACATGGAACCAGCTTCTCCCGGTTGCCAAGTCACCCATCCACAATAAAGTACATTATTTAGAAAGGTGAATTAACACTCATACAACTTATTTTCTTTATTATTTATTTCAATCCAAACTTATTCATACCTTCATACAGCATTTACCCTCCATGGGCTATGTGTTATAGTTTATTGCGAGTATCTGCTATACCTTGTTTTCTGTTGAAATGTAAGCTTATTGTAGGAACTATATTTTCTACCAGCATAGCATATACGTACAAAGCCAATATTTGCTGAAGTGAATTTTCTATTGAAAGGCAGGACTGTAGAGTCGTTAAGAGCTCTCAAACTTGGGTTCAAATCCTGGTTCCACAATTTTTTAGCTGTGCGTGTCCTTAGACAAGCTGCTTAAGCTCTTGTGCTTCTGTTTTCTCATCTAGGGATGATAATAGTAACTATTCCACATAAGAGTAACTACTTTGTACATTGTTGTGATGCTTAAGTTATTTAATGTGTTCAAAATTTAGATCATAGCCTGACACATGGTAAGCATTAGATATGTGATAGCTACTATTTTTATTATTGAAATTTACTTTTTAACTGGCCTAACAATTCCAATCAGTTAATTAGTAAATTAAGCAACTGGTTTGTTGTGAGTACGCTTTATGGGAGAGACCAAAAAATAGGAGTAATGTTCTAGGCTCAGGAGACCTTTTCTAATACTGACAATCTTTTGAAAGAAAATGGAGTGCAATGCAAGCATCAGGGTCTTAGGAGTCTAACAAATTTTAAGTCTGTGTGACCTTGAACAAATTACTTAGCTTCTCTGAGCTCCATGTTTATATATATAAATGTGGAGCCAATTCCACATACTTCACAGGGTTGCTATGATGATTAAATGAGACAATATAAATATATAAGAGAATTTGGCTACAGCAAAGTGCTCAGTAAATGACAGCCATTATTATATTCTGTCTGGGATAGAACAGGTGTAATATCATCTGCTCTATCTACCTAATGAGAATGAAAATGAGATAATAGCTTCTCCAGTCCTTTATAAAGAATATAAAACAAAAACAGCGGAGCATTTTGTGATAATATATTGAAGTCAGAATAAGGAGACAACTCACAATGCACTCACTTGAAAAAAGGATCAGGAGAGTCCCAGCTACGAGGCAGAGTGTTCTCCTGTCTTCATCACCAACCATTATTAGCAGACACTGGATTACATTTTGTCTCCTTAATGCAAGCACTTTAATTCATCAATCACAAAAACCACATAAAATACCAAAAGGTAATACAATCCAGAACAGAAGGAATATAGCAGCAGGAGCCAAAGGACGTGTTTTTCCATGTCTTCATTGCTGACTCATCACTATGTGAAGCCTCTTCAACTTTCCCAATTCTCAATTTTGCCATTTTGTAAAATAAGCATAACACTATCTGCCTGTGGCCTGTCAGGGAATATATGAGGTAGTACATACCTCTTAAGCACTTTGAGGTAACTGGAAGAAAAAATATACATGTTTGTATTACCACACATTTTACAGACAGAAAATTGGGGCACAGGCAATTGCCTCAGATAAGGAGACAGTATCAGTATTAGGCCAGAAATGTTGTTTTTTTCCAGCCTTACTTTTTCTTCAGCCAAACTTGTCTTTTCATACCATTCAGATGAATCTTACCCAAGTGCTATTGACTTCTTCAATGATAACACTGCCTAGAAATGCCTTCCTTGACTTTCCTTTTCTGGTTATCTGGAATGTATATGCTTTCTAGCTTTCTGATCTCTATGGCTAATTTTTGATCACTGAAATTTGTCAACACCAAGTCACTGATTTTAAAGTCTATTCACCATAACATAATAGAATTCATTTAAATGGTGAAACATTGTGGTTAAAATTCTAGGAATGGATATTCTCTTCAAAAATGCATATCTTCTCCTTAGTAACTACTAGGGCATTTCCTAAAAGACTGTTCTATCACATTGATAGTTCATACAGTTTTAATCTGTAGCTCATTTTGTAACGTTCCAAATGTCTCACTCGTCATCTGTACCATGAGTGGGTGCGGGGGATGGAAGGGAGGAGTATGTTTGTGTATGTGCATGCGTGTGAACAGAATTTCTATTCTTACTACAGGTAATGAAAATTGGTTTGGGAATAGAAGATGGTGGCAAGGTTTGGTAATACATTTCATATTTTTTATAAGCAGACCACAGAACAAAAAAAAAACTTTTACACTGCATTTCAAATTCATCATGATGAATGTTGAGGAAAGCCAATGGAAACAAACCTATGTTTTATCTATATACATAAGTGCGCTCTCTCTTTCTCTCTCTCTCTTTCTCTCTCTCAGATGATACGACAAATCCCCAAAGTTAAAAGTCCACGCACATGCGCCTGTGGACACATACCCCTCAGGGTGGAAAGGAAAAAAAGAGTCACACCCAAAGCTGCATGAGAGCTTCATAGGCATAACAGTGTAATATACAGTTAGAACACAAAATCTAGACATAGTATTTTTAAAGCCTCTTCCAACTTTGACTCAAACGTCATGCTCTCCACCACACCCAGTATCAGGTATATTCTTTCCATGTGTGACATGTGCACTGGAGGCCTCTCCCAACTGTACTTAAAGACTTACCTCAATAACCCTGATCTACTGTCCTTTAATGAAATAGGATTTTACCTATCTTCATTACTTATAAAGCAAACAAATAGATAACACCCACAGTGAGCAAAGAAGCACTGAAGCAAAGGAATCGACCACATAACAGGTACCAAGTTAACATGCAAGAGATTACTACTGTAATTTTGGACTATATTAGAAAGTTTAGGAAATTTATAGTAGGAATAATATTAGGTATACAAAATTTTTGTTGTATGGATGTGTCAGTTTTAACAATCAAGTAGATCTGGTTTATGTAATCATTTTTTAATATTTTTTTGGGAAAATAAACCATTAAAATATCCTAATTTCAAATTCCAAGAGCTGTCTCCCCAATAAGTCTTTGTTAGCTCTGTATTTTCATAACAAGTAATTAAATCTGTCAAAATGTTAGAATAGGATGTCTTATTGTATACTAAATTATGTACCTTGTCTTAATCATGAAAACAAAAGGCTGAAATAAATAGATGGTAGTTTTAAGTATGAATCATTCAAAAATTATCAACTGAACTATATATGAGTCAAGGAAGTGATTTAAAAGACATCTATGGTGACTATAGTTAACAATACTAAATTGTGTATTTGAAAGTTGCTGAGAGAGTAGATCTTACAAGTTCTCATCATAAGAAAAAATATATAACTATGTGAAGTGGTAGATGTTAACTAGATTTATTGTGGTGATCACTTCACAATATATACAAATATCAATTTATGTTGTACACCTTAAACTAATACAATGTTGTATGTCAATTATATCTCAATGAAACTAGAAAAAAATTTGTGTTCTGTTTATAGCTAATAAAATCATACAAAGGAATAACTTTCTATCCTGAGGTTTTCCTCTCATTCAACAAAAGAAGGATAAGAAAGGAAAGGAAACAAGAAAGGAAATAGGAAAGCAGCAGCAAAAAAACCCAATCAAACAAACAAAAAAAAAACAACAACATGTAACTAATTCAGTAGTTTCTAAACTTTTTGGCCTCAGAACCTGAGGACTCCCCAAAGGCTTTTGATATGTGGGTTAGATCTATCAATGTATTTATCATATTAGAAATTACGACTAGGAAATTTTAAAGATACTTATTTAAAAACAAAAATAAACCCATTACTTGTTAATATAAATAACATTTTTAAATGAAAAAAATGTAGCTATATTTTTAAAAAATTTAGTGAGAAGAGTATATTGTTTACATTTTTTTGCAGTTGCTTTATTGTTTAACTTAATACAATGACAGCTAGATTTTGATATCTGCTTCTGCATTCAATCCGCTTCAATATGTTGTTTGGTTCAAGTATATGAAGAAAATATGGTCTCCCACTGATAAGTTGTTGAAAAGGAAGTATTTTAAGGGTTTCCAGATAATTGTGGATATTCTTTATAATACATGCCAAAATTCAAGAAACGGACGTTTATTTAATGTTAATTACAGTGTGGAATCGGATACCATATCAATGAATTTTTCATACTCTGATATTAAAATCTATTGGTCTACCCGTTAGAGTGGCTATTACCAACAGGACAAGTTATAACAAGTGTTGGAGAGGATGCGGAGAAAGAAACCCTTCATATACTGCTGGTGGGGCTGCAAATTGGTATAGCCACTATGGAAATAGTATGGTGGTTCCTCACAAACTAAGAAGTGATCTACCAGATGATCCAGTAATCCCTCTACTGGGTATTTACCTCAAAGACTTGAAAATACATATCGGAAAAGATATATGCACACTGATGTTCATAGCAGCATTATTCACAGTGGCCAGGACATGGAAGCAACTAAAATGTCCTACAATAGATGACTGGATAAAGAAGATGTAGTACCTATATACAACAGAATATTAGTCATAAGAAGAGATGAAATACTGCAATATGCGACAACATGGATGGACTTCGAGATAATCATGCTAAGTGGAATAAATCAGATAGAAAAAGCTGAAAACCACATGATATCACTTATATGTGGGATATAAATCTAAAAGCAGCAAACATGACAAACAGAGACTCATGGGCATGGACAGTAGACTAGTGGTTACGAGAGCGTGGGGGGAGGGGTAGAGGGTGGTAGATGGGGTAAAAAAGAGAGGAAAAAAATGAAAAAGAAAAGAAAAAAATCTATTGGTCTACCTTGTATTCTAAATGGACCTTTTAAAATAAAACATAATTTAGGCTTCTGATATAGAAAACAAGATGATACCAGTGGTGTTTATAGTTTGTCTAAAAAATGAATTGCAACAACTACTATATTCTTGAACAGAGGGTTTTATTCCTCTTTGAAAAACAATAAAGTTTTCAAAACCATGTATGCTTCAAATACTTGCACTTTTTAAGCTTTAAACTAATTGGTAATTTTATTAAATGTGCATGATTTTTAACACTCAGAATTTCTGGAAACATTAGTGTTATTCTCTGCCTTTATCACTATCCTTTTTAACCTGTCATTCTCTCTCCTTTTACTCTTGGCTCCTATGTATTTTATATTACAAAATTTCTGAAATTAAAAAAAAATAATCGTGGACGTGGTTTCATAGTGTAGTGGTTAGCACATCTGCTTTCTACGCGGAAGGTCCTGGGATCGTGCCCCAGTGCAGCCACAGTCCATGGTCTATGGCCATGCCACCCTGAACAAGCCTGATGTCTGATCTTGGAAGGTAAGCAGGGTCGGGCCTGGTTAGTACTTGGATGGGAAACCACCTAGGAAGACCAGGTGCTGTAGGCATAAATCATCATCATCATCATCATCATCATCATCATCATCATCATCATAAAAGTCATTGAGAAATGGCAGGGATTTTCTCTTCCCCCCCCCCTTTTTTTAAAGCTGCTATCAAATCAAGAGTGTTATTCAGTGGCATCAGAGAATTAAGGATATTGGTAAATGTAGCATTAAATTCTGGCTACAGAATAAGTTTCTCATAAAAAAGCTAAACTTCTATCCATTCATAGTCTATTTTTGTGTCATTAGACAAAGAAATGTACTAAAATATGGCCCATCACAAGTCAGGAAGCTATTCTGCGTTATCATCTGTGGCAACACATTGAGATGTGCTTAATGGAAAAACACTTGGATGCATTTAATGTTTACTCACATTAGGAACCATATAGAACTGTGTTGTCTAATATTGTCTGTGGTTATTTAAATTTAAATTAATTGCAATTAAATAAAATTAAACATTTAGCTTCTTGGTCAAAAATAAATAAATAAATTGACCTCTACCCATGCTTGATTTTGTAACATCATGCACTGTTCACTTGGAACAAAATTGTTTGACTAATGCAGATCTTCCAAATGTTGTTACATTTCATTTTACAGTATCTAGCAAATCACTTTCATTAAGAGCACCACTGATCTCATTAGAAAAGTCTAAGTATTGACACTTGGTGGCTGATGCAAATTTTCAAAAATTTGAATTTTTGCTTGAAAGCTCTAACTTTGTCATTGGCAACAAATACTCTCGGCTATTTGTCTGGCAGTGACAGGCACATTTAGTTCATTTTTGATGAAATGTTTGCCAAATATATAGGTCTGAATAATTAGTTAATGTGTCATTTCATCTTTCAAATAAAAACAGTTCTCTATTTTTAAAAATGAAGCTAGTTTAGCTTGCAACTCAAACAACCGCAAAAGTGCTTTTCCTCAAGACAAACATTGTATACCCATGTGCAGCAGAAATGTTTTTAATGTACTTCCCATCTCATCGCAGAATATTTAAGAAAGTATATCCAAGAGTGGAGACTTAATAAATTAATTTTTCCTGCTTTATAAAGGACATTAGTAAATGCAAACCATTTTGTAGGTCTTTTTCCAACAGGTAGGGTACGGTGTTGAATACAATGACTACTAATATAGTGCGGTGCCACTGCCTTGGTGCTAAAGCATCAGCAGTTTTACTCACCAATGCAAAAACCAACACAGTGAAAAATCAAATAACATCTTAGAGTTTTTATGCAAGTAATTTTGACCACCATATGCCATACTTTTTTTGAAAACTGGTGCTTAAGTAAGTCATATTTATGATGGAGTCATCCAATTTTAGAGAGTCAAAAAACATAATGACATAGGTTTTAACAAGAAATTTCAAAACTGAGAATACAATTACTAGAATAGGTTTTTAATGTGAGTTCAGTGCTGTTGAATTTTGAAAGTAAATTAATTCATTAATATCGATTCTGAGACCAATCTATAGATTATCTACTCCAAAGCACATTTTTCAGAATCAGGTTCATGTCCACGAGACATGAATTTATCAGGAGTGTTATTTAGAATCTTTTAATACATTTAAAAAAAAAAAGATTAAAAGAAGCAATATATTTGTTACAAAAAACTTCTTAAAAGCACCCAGTTTGTATGTAGCAATCAGATTTTTCTCCTGATAGAGTAAGAGTTTCCTTCTCTGACATAAACTAGAACAGAAAGGATATGAAAGTAAAACTCTACAGGAAATACAGAAATTATTATTATTTTAAAATATTAAAAACTAAGTGCAGTATAGTACTTATGGGTAAAATAATAATATGTGGGGTATTTTAAAGCAAAACCCAAACAATAAATGAAAAACAAGGGGAAAGAAAAGATAAAACAAGAACATCAAATATTGATAATTTAGGAAGCTGCAGTGTTCATCATGCTATTTTAATTTGTTTCAAATTTTCCATAAAAATAAGTTTTAAAAAATTATGTAGGCTTATAAGGAAGTATTTGGTACTTTGGAAAGCAAAAATAAAATTCCTGGTACATGTTCTTTCACTAGACAAACAGTGAAAGAGCATATACTCTGTAACAGGCATTGTACTAGAGATGGTATCAGGAAATATAAAGATTTATGAAACATGTCTTTCACACTCAAGGGGCTCAGAAGGTCTCTGCCCATACATGTAATCAATTCCCTAAAAAGGGAATAATGCATCTGCCATGACCATTCTAAGGGATACTTTTATTATTGCAAAACACAACTTGAATCAATTGTATTATAAATCATTATAATGCAATTTTAAGAAGAAAAAAAGAAAAAATGGCATGACAACAAAATACAAAGAGGAAACATAAAAATAAGAAATGTGACTCTCTTTGGTTTTCCTCTATAAAAGGAAACGAACAAGAGATGTGAGCAAATATGGGCATGACCATATCACTTTTCCACCACAACTCATCATCTTATTTCACGTCAGGACAGGAACTATCATGTCATCTCCTTTGAGTCAGCTCTTGTACTACTCATATAGGCAAAAATAGCTGAGCAGTACATTCATTTCCCACAGTGAATATTAAATACATTAAGTATTCTATAATTCTCCAAATGACAGAAGATATTTACAATGCCATTCTTTAACATTAATTTCCAGGGCTACTATGTCTTTTCACCACCACTCCTTCCCGAAATTAAGCCCACCATAAAAAATAAATCCACGAGTTAAACTCATAACATTCTTCAGTTACTTAAGGGGTCTAATTATAACACTGATAAATAAAAAATAAAAGTGTGAATCAAAAAATCACACTTTTACTTTAATTATTAGCTTCTAGCTTATTGCCACATACTCCAAACAAATTGTCAATTTTTCCCTATTCAAACTTCAGATAAAATGTGTGGGAGCTCTCAAAGCTCATTCAATGAAGGTCTTTAAAAGCTGGGTGAGCATTAAACGATTTATTTATTTATTTATGCCTACAGCACCCGGTATTTCTAGGTGGTCTCCCATCCAAGTACTAACTAGGCCTGACCCTGCTTAGCTTTCAAAATCAGACGAGATCGGGTGTGTTCAGGGTGGCGTGGCCGTAGACTAAATGATTTTAAATTGTTCTACTCTTTTAATCACTAGGGCAGTGATTTATTTGTCTGATTTGTTCACCAATCTATCTCAAGCATCTAGAAGAGTGCCTGTCACACAGTAGACACTGAAT
>NW_011889750.1:0-1513 GCF_000151845.1 Pteropus vampyrus
TCCGGCATGAGAAGTCCACCCAGAGTCACATAATCACAACAGAAGATGCTCCTGTCACCCTGACACTTAGAGCTCGGTGCCAGGAAACGAACGTAGAGACATATTTTCTTTTTTTATATTATCATTGTAATTATTATATCATTCTTCTTATAGAAATAAGGCAATCAAAATGTTAGGTAAATTATCTAAACTTTGCCAGTTAATACCAGGAACAGAACACAGTGTTGAATTCACATCATTGGTTTAAACCTTTAAAGTGTATTAGTGCCCTTTCTCTAAACTTGTAGCTAAAGAAATAATAGCACAAAATTCATTACTCTGTATAGTCCCTGTTTTCTGGAAATGTGCAGTCTAAGGCTCTGAATGCCACTGTTGGCCTAGGTAAAGCATATACACAAACTCTAGAAACAATAAAAATAATAGATGAAGACAATAAGCAATAAAACAGATAAATCTAAATTGCAAAATGAAATATTATGTGAAATTATAAGCTACACATATTATAGCATTATTAGTCATATAATGTAGCCTCACCTTCTATGAAGCTGCAGAATCTCAAATAAGATTCAAAGTTTAGAACTAATTTATGAGAAGTTCAAGTTGTTAAAGAGAAGCAAATTGGGACAAGCAGCCTGTACTCCCAGGCTAGGTGTTCGTGGCCCCGGGTAAGTTAAAGCCACTCTAGGCCTTGGTTTCTTCATCGATAAAATAAGGATCAAACTAGACAAACATTATTCCTTCTTATGAAAGGGTTTACTGATATAACTTTTCTCAGAGGCTCAGTGAACTCTTCAAAGAACATATCAGGAATTCAGCAGAGAATTAGCCACTAATAGTTCAAGCCCTGTTTCCCTGCTGCCATTATCAACTGCTGGACCATACTAAACTCCCCAAGCCTCCGTTTTCTCAACCATTACATTGAGATGACATTCATACGCTCCTCGAGCTTTGTGTGATGATTAAATGAGATGATACACGCAACCTCTCCAGAAAGATACTTCCAATAAAATAATACCTAACATTTACTAAAAGACGATAATCTTTCAGAAAATTCGCTTAGGAAGGGTGTAATTTTATAGATGCATTCACAGTAAATCTACAATAATATAGGATGAAACCTTATCTCATCTTCTTCCTTGTTCTTGGAACATCCGTCCAGCCCAGCTACCCTAGATCCCTCTATTCCTTCGTTCAGATCTTTTTATAGTGTCGCTAAACTCGTGGCTTTTCTGGTAGTTGAAATCAATACAAAAGGTGATCTCTTCCTCTGCCAGTTTTGCTCTGTACATTCTCAAATGTATTTACTCTCTTTTCAGTATATTTGCTGGTTTCGTGATGGGGTCACCCTCTAAAATTCTCTTCTTTTCTAAGTTCATTTGTTGAAATTTCGTGGTCATCTTAAAGTTCCCATGTAAATTTGCTTTTTGCACTAAGCTACTTCGACCTTCCTGAAGTTTTCTTTTCCTTTGGCTTCAGGGACATTGGACTCCCCTGGTTCTCCTGTCTGTCAGGC
>NW_011889750.1:3304-3500 GCF_000151845.1 Pteropus vampyrus
GTTTTCAGAGAAAATGGGCAAGTCCTTGCTGTAGATTCTACTCCCCAGGGCTCCGTCTCTCGGGAGGACGATTACCGGACATGGAATGGCGTGGAAACGCCTCAAGGTCCCATTTCTGGTCTCGTCACCATGCTCTGCATTCCTGTCCCCAATGCTCAGTCAAACTGTTTAATACGAAAATGACGTCATTACATTT
>NW_011889750.1:5377-6701 GCF_000151845.1 Pteropus vampyrus
GGGAAGCTCTGCTTCAGCTGTGGGGACACATAGGGCAGGACACGGTGATCATCTCCACCATGGCCTGGTCCCCTCTCCTCCTCACCCTCCTCGCTCACTGCACAGGTGACTGGATATGGGAACAGGGAAAGGGACCCTGGGAGGACACACGGGGCCCTACTTCCTTCTCTTGTCTCTAACCCCAGTATCACCATCTCTGTGTCTCTCCCTCTTCCAGGCTCCTGGGCCCAGTCTGTGCTGACCCAGCCATCCGCAGTGTCTGGGGCCCTGGGACAGAGTGTCACCATCTCCTGCACTGGAAGCAGCTCCAATATCGGGGGTGGTTACTATGTGCAGTGGCACCAAGAGCTCGCGGGAACGGCCCCCAAAACCCTCATCTATGGTACTAGCAGTCGACCCTCGGGGGTCCCCGACCGATTCTCTGGCTCCAGATCTGGCAACTCAGCCTCCCTGACCATCCGTGGGCTCCAGGATGAGGACGAGGCCGATTATTACTGCTCAGCATGGGACAGCAGTCTCAATGCTCACACAGTGCTCCAGATCTGTGGGGAAGTGAGACAAGAACGGGCTGTTTCCTGTGCAGTGGGGCTTCCCTGAGCTGACCCCACTGCTCAGACCAGACAGCCACCTTCTTTGTGTGTTTGACCTAAAAGTGAAGGTTGAGAACCCCCCCAGGCAAATGTTCTTTAGAGAATTGTGCTCCAAATCTGTCCTTGTTGGCAACAGATTTAGTAATTTTCTGAAGTTGAGCAATTTCTGGGTACCAAGGTTTTGCTGCTCTAGGGACAGATTCTGTGACAGGTTAGGGTACAACGAGGTACACAGAATCCAGCCCCCTCTGTATCAGGAAATATCATTTGGGTGTAGTACGGATCTTGGTAGCAAGTGCTGCCAGGAACAGACACCTAATCCCGCATTTGTTATTATAGGAGTCGACCTTCAGCGTCCTGTCTGATCACCTGGCTCAGATCTGGCACCCCGGACTCTTTAGCCATCACTGGGCTGAGGCCTTAGGACGATGCTGATACTCAGTGCACCTCTGTGACAGCAGCCTCGGTGTTCACACAGAGCTCCAGGTCTGTGGGAAACTGAAACTAGAACCCCTTTTTCATCTGCCAGGAGTGGGAACGCCCAGCAGCACTTGCTCAGCCTGTGTCTGTGGCTTCTGCTCCTTCTGTTTCTGCTGCTGCATCCATGGGCCCAGGCTCAACAAGGGTCAGCGCCTGGGAGTGAAGGCTCCTCATCTCCCTTATGTCCTCAAAGTCACTCACTGCTGCAAAGGGTCTCAAGGAGACAAAGGCCAGCTCCCCATCAGCTGGGTACA
>NW_011889750.1:6751-7155 GCF_000151845.1 Pteropus vampyrus
TTGACGCTCAGGGGCAGAGGTGGGGTTCCAGCCGTGGTCTTCTCACCCCTGAACTGTGACTGTGGAATCCTGCATCTTCATCATTGGTCATTACCGATTTCCAGAAGTTTTCAGAGTAAGTTGGCCTCTCATGAGTCGTCCTCAGTGTGAATGCCTGTTCTTTCTGCTCATGGGGAGGTGTCTTCTGTCCCTAGTGCACTGGCCCCGGAGTGTCTCAGGCTGCAGCATCCATTTGGGGCTTTGGGAATGAGCATGTGTCCATGCCCATCGATGTGAAGATCTACCCATCCATTTCTTCTTGTTCAATTGCATTGTGATACTTGCATAATGGTGATAGATAATAATAGAGCTAAAGTCACACTGACCCACTCCTGGTCTCCGTGGAAATGTCCTCCTCCCCGCCC
>NW_011889750.1:10019-10343 GCF_000151845.1 Pteropus vampyrus
GCACAGTGAAGGGACCCCCTAAACTCCTTAGGAAGCTACACCCTCTCTTCTCTGACACCCAAGGCCGCCTTTTTTCAGGACTTCCCCTTCCTGCAGAAACCTATTGGCCTTTATTAACACGGCTCAAAACAAAAGAATAAGGGAAAGAAAAGATCCTGTCGGTCCTACAGAAAAGCCAGGTGGCACAGGTCTGCGCAGGGAGGTCACGCTCAGTTTCTGCACATCTGAATCGAAGTCGAGCTCAGAGCTTCATCCATTTGAAACCACTTTTAACTATGAGTTGTTATTTTGGGTCACCGTGATATTTCTCTTAAGTCATTTTTT
>NW_011889750.1:10393-13135 GCF_000151845.1 Pteropus vampyrus
CAGCCGGCCTCTTCATCTGTACGCTGTGGAGGGAACACCCAGCACGTCACACACCTCCCTCCTCCACGGCACAAGTCCTCTCGCCTGCACGTGCTGTGCACACAGGGCCGCGTGGAGTTCAGGCAGAGCTCCTGCCACAGCTGGCCGGGTCTCACACCTGAACGGTCTCCTGCTCCATCGCCCTGGGCTCCCTGGAGGTCCAAGAATTCCTGCTCCACGTAAAGCACAGGGACGATGTCGTGGCTTCCCATGCGCTTGACCCTTGCACAGTGAATAGTGACCCCGTGGATGAGTGACACATGCAGGTCAGTAGCTCAGAGCATCAAAATTGGCTCTTCTACTTGGGAACCTGAGAGCTGGGCCATGAACCTGAGCGCCTCGACTTTTCCATGTGATGAACCGGAATAATAAACAAACCTGCAGGTGGAGCTGGGCTGCGGGTTCTCTGAGTTATAGGTAGAGAGTGTGCAGCTGTGATGGAAGTGATTTCAGCAGGTTCACAATGACATCTGTGTCGTGTAAGTGGAAAATAACTCCTGGGGGGACACACAGTCTCACACACGCACCTCATAAGCAAACACTCACGATCACACCACACAGAATTATACAAGACACCCCCACCCTAAGCACACAGATCTATGTCACCCAGAGGGAGCTCAGTCACTTCCAGGTGCCGTACAAACATATTTTTCCTAATCTGGAGAATCAGCTCCTTTTTCTACCAAAGCCACAATCCCCATTCCCTCCAGGAGCCTGGAGTCCTGTGGGAGCTCAGCCTGACAGCAGCAGGGATGCCCCCCGTCTCATCTGCGTGTCTCCCTCGGCCGGTGACGAAGTCCAGAACGTGCTCCTTGTCCTCCTGCTCTGAGACCACCTGAGATCACAGAAGAGAACACCATGAGGGTCACATCAGGCCACACTTTTTGGGTTCTCTGTGTGAATATTGAAAAACAAATGGAAATCATGGACACGTCAAGGCCCCACAGCAGGCTCAGAGTGCACCTGTGCAAATGCATGGACTTGTCCTGGACGCCATCTCTGCCCCTTCAGGTCGGTGACCAGGACGTTCTTAATCCCAAAAGGAAGTGCTGCTTCTCAGCAAAGCCCCACCACACAGCTGCCAGCCTGCTGCTGCCACCGTGGATGCTCCTGGGGTCAGACGTCATGGTGTTACAGCTCTGCTCCCACCCACAGGACACAGCGTGGACGCCCACAGCGCACATTCTCATGGGTGCACATCTGCACTTGAACGAGAAAGAGAGAAAGAAGAGGGAAATTTTGTTTGACAAATTGGAGAGTGAGAAATGAAAGAGAAATGATATTTCAAGAAAAAAAATAATCACCCATTTGTCGTGACGGCATTCAGAAGATTCATATGAATCTGTCTCTAGAGCAGCAACTCACATTCCCATCTTGTTGGACTCCAGCTAGGAAGCTGAGGGCTCTCAACTTCTACCACATTTTAACCTCTTGGTTCACAGGTGACAGTTACAACGGAAGGCCAGATGTCCGTCACCACATAACCACTGCCACTGGTCATCATAGAATTTTCAGAATGACCGCACAGGGTCAAACTGCTGTTATGTAGAAAATTGTGTTTTTAATACGTAAATATCTCTCATTTAAGAGGAGTTTTGTATCTATATCTATTAATTTACTGATCAGCATCTCTGAATGTCACTGTGTGCTGGAAAGCCTGGCTCTTCATAGAGTAATCAAGACAAAAAGCAATATACTTTAAGCAGTGCATTTCTGTAGGTCAATGTGACTGAAAGCACGGTCGCCAGTGAGTTTTAAGACATGACATTCCAAGCACAATCTAGAAGAGAAAAATTTCATTATTTAGAACTTACCAATATTAAAAATTTTGGTTTAATGAGAAACCCTGTCAAGAGAAAGGAATGACAGTGCCAAACTCTGTGACCTTCAGCAGGAACATGTGTCACGGTGTATGAAAGGGGACAATAGTGCTCCTCTGTCCAGAAACGCCATGGGCCCGGGAAACTGGATCAGTCGCCACGGGGGCCTGGTGACTCAGGCAGGGAGGACGAGGGCCCCCCTTGTAGGATGTAGGACGGGGATGGGATCGGGACCTGGGATGTACTGGTAGGCCTCCACGGGGCTGGAGCCCCCTGGACACGTGTCCAGGATCAGGTGACCCGCACTCTGCTCTCGCGAGGAGCCTCGAGAGCAGCTGGCAGGTCACGCTCTTTGCTTGTTGTGTCCAGAGTGCTGTCAGACGGCCGCCCTGTGCCTGCTGTCCCGCCACTCCTCGTAGGACGCCTTCCTCCTCCACCAGGGACACAGCTCGGTCCTTTGCTATCACTACCTTCCGGTTTGGGACACGTTCCCCTTGGGTCCGACCTCAGGGCTGCGTCTCCCAGCACCATCCTGGGAGGCTGTGGATCTTCACGTCTCTGAGGAGGGGCGTCTCCAGGAGAAGCTAAACACTCTGGCTCACACGGTCACCTCTCCCTGAAGAACCTCTTTCTGATGACATGGTCACACAAGGCCTCCCCCCACCAGGAGTGACAAGGGACCACAGGGAAGTTCCTGGACAGAGTCCTTCATTCGTTCACATGCAACTTCAACCCCTCAGCACTTGCCCAAACTTCCAACCCCATCCTGAAGCACAGCCTGCATCTTGTGTGGAGACCCCTTCTCTCTGGTGTCCACGGTCTGGGCTGTGGGTTCCTGGCTGCTCCCTGGGGTGGGGGGTGGGGAGGCTGGTGCCCTTGATCA
>NW_011889750.1:14683-16336 GCF_000151845.1 Pteropus vampyrus
AGAATCACCTAAAACATTTTCAAATTAACAAAAAGACATGAGAAATACAGTTTGGCAGTTAAGAACATTAAAAAAAAAACAATTGAAAGATGTTGAGGCTGTTGCAGAAACATACAGTACAAACAAATAAACTCAATGTACAGCGTATGGGAATCACATTTACTAGGAATCAGCCCATGGGTGTGTGACTAGAGACAGGGACCTGCTTAGATGCAGAAAGTAGCTCGGCTCTCAGGGCTCTGGGCCACAGGGAGGTGTGTGTACTGCCACCACTAGGGGCCGCTGTGGGACGTCCCTGTGGTCCCTGCACAATGGCTCAGTGAGGACCATTCACTCAAAGGAGCGTGGGCATTGGGGCTGTTCTCTCTGCTCCCTGAGGGGACTCAGCAGCTGTGTCCTCTCTGGCCTGGCAGAGTCCCCTGAGCAGGGACCTTTGTGTGGTGTCAGCAGGTGTTTCCTCCCAGGACTCTCTCAGAGGGAAAAACCAACCTCCATCCTCAGTCTGGCTGTGAGCTGAGCTCCAGCACCATGGCTCAGGGAGGGGCTGGGCGGTCACTGGATGGACACACATTTGCATGCACAGCCCCTCCTCTGGCGGAAGGTGGGGAAGAAAAGGAGGCCTGGGGCAGCCCAGCCCCACTGTGGGCTCAGGGGCTGCGTGCACCATGGCCTGGACCCCCGTCCTCCTCGTGCTCCTCTCTCAGTGCACAGGTGGGTACAGGCCTCAGGATCAGATCTCGGTTTGAATTTCATTCCCTTCATGCTCAGTCCCCCCAGAAACTTTATCTTGGTCTCTAACCCAACCCTGACAATTGTCTGTGTTTGCAGGTTCCCTCTCCCAGCCTGTGCTGACTCAGCCGCCCTCCCTCTCTGCTTCTCTGGGAGCAACAGCCAGACTCACCTGCACCCTGAGTAGTGGATTCAGTGTTGGTGGCTACTGGATAAACTGGTTCCAGCAGAAGACAGGGAGCCTCCCCGGTATCTCCTGTGGTTTAAATCAGACTCCGAGAAGCACCAGGGCTCCGGGGACCCCAGCCGCTTCTCTGGATCCAAAGACGCCTCGGCCAACGCAGGGCTTCTGCTCATCTCCGGGCTCCAGCCTGAGGACGAGGCCGACTATTGCTGTCAGATCTGGTACATTAGTGACTCTCACAGTGACATACACAGGTAGGAACGTGAGACATAAACCTCAGCCTGTTAATGCCTCGGGATAAGACATTCCTCTCATTTAAAATAAGTTCAATATGCACTAACTGCAATTTAAGTAGATGCTGGATCACAGTGTCCTTCCCACTTTTATAGTCAAGTTGTCTCAACCTTCTAGAAAAACAAAACAAGGAAAAAATCCTCATGAAGATACAGAAAATTTGCCTGGTGATTCAAGTTTTAAAACTCAGCGCCTGTTGCACTGGCTTTTTTTCCCCTTTTAAAAGGCAAACTACCTTGTCTAGAATTCGGGGTCAGAGCCGTGGACCACCACAGCAGGTGGACCGTCCTCCACAGCATGGACTCAGCTCTTCCAGGGGTCAGAGCACTGACTTCTAATCCCTTCCAGGTTCCTAGGCTCAGAAGTGGCCACGGAGCCCTGTGTCCCAGGGACGAGATCTGAGATGTGAGATCCGGGAGGAATTCCAGGCACAGAGCTACCCTGGC
>NW_011889750.1:18850-20742 GCF_000151845.1 Pteropus vampyrus
TTGCTAATTCTATGACCTCTCGGCATATTCATGATGAAATATGTAACAAATGCTATGTCCTTTGTCATACTTTAGACTGCATTTCTAACAAGTATGAATAGTTATAGTGACCTGCGAAAGGCAATACTTTGGTGTTTTTGGATTTTTTAATTATGTTTTCTCTATTTCCTTTTCTAATAAATTTTAGTCCCTCCCACCCATCTCAAAAATTACATAAATGTGTATACATGTGTATTTATATGCATAAGCATAAATATGTAAAAATGTGCATGTAGCATATACACATATGTGATAATATGATTTACCATAATAAATATATATTTGGCCTTTATCCCATTTTTGGAACAGAGCTCCTGAAATCCATGAATTTCCAAAGTGACCAGAGCTATAAAGGAGTCTTTTGTTTGTTAATAAGGTGAATTTGGGACTCACCAGAGAGAGAGAGCGGGTGGCCAGGAGGGCCAACCGTGTGCTTAAAGAGTTGGAGCTCTCAGTCATGGTCTCCTGACCACGACGGAGGATAGAAGGTCTACAGGTCAATGGCTTTCCATGGCCACTGTACATCAACCATGTCCAAGTAATGCAGCCTTCATAAACACCCATAGGGTCTGGGTCCTGCAAGCATCTGGGCTGGTGACCACACGGAGATGGTGAAGAGTCTGGTGCCTAGAGAGGGCCACAGCCCTTCCCCACCTTATGCATCTCTTTCATAATCAACTGATAGCAAGTAAAATGCTTCTCTGAGTTCCGTGAGCCCCTCTAACAAATGACTCAGACCCAAGGCAGTGGGGAGGGGTCATTGGACTTTCCATCTATAGTTGGTCGTTCAGGAGCAAACGTAATATTCTGGACTTGTGACTGGCTTCTTAAGTTGAGGGTGGGTTTGTGGTGGATGACGGCAGTCTGGTGGGACTGAACCCTTTACCTGTGGAACCGGATGCCATCTCCAGGTAGATGGTGGCAGAATCCAGTTGAATCGTAGGGGTCGAATTTCTCAAAACCTCCACCCTTCACACATTGGAATTGGTGTCCATACTTTAAACATAGAATATTTTTCATCTAACCTGTCAGAGGCGCATTTGGTGATTAGAGCAGAAATTAACACGAATCATTCTGTCTGACATACATTGAGCCTCTCAAATACAGATGATGAGAAATTAAATAATCATGCAAACGTTATTAAACAATCTATTAACAGGGACGGGTCCAGGATGGCGGCACAGGAAGACGCTGAGCTCACCCCCTCCCAGGACACAGTGAATGCTCAGCGACACTGAGGTCAAGTTTCCTGAGAGACACTGAGGGCTGACTGCACAGCTTCTGCACAACGCAGGAGAGGCCCACACAGAGAAGGTGGGGCTGGGGAAGCTCTGGGCGTGGACGGAGGGCTCCAGGGTCAGACCAGGAGGGGAGGCCATTGTTTCATCTCCTATCCACCTGGAAAGCACAGGTGGGCGCTCTACCCAGATGCTCTCTCCAGCATGTATGGCCTCCGTGGCATGTTGCAGGACACCCCACGTGGATTCACTCCAGCAGGAACATAGAGCTCCACCGCGCATGCACACACATCTGCCCTGAGCCCGCTCCTGCAGGGCAGCTGGCACCCCAGGGGACACAGTGTCTGCCCTGACCCCAACCAGCCTGTCACACCACCCAGCACAGTCCACACGGAGGTCGCTCCTACACACATCCACATTTTCAAGATCGGGAGAGATACTATTTCATCTAATTCTTAGGACAAAATATAGGTAGTCAAAATAATGACAATACTTGGGAATATGCTCCAAATGAAGTAATGAGAAAAAACAAACTTCACAGTCAAGGGAGCTGGAGACAGACAAACCCTATAGTCTGAGTAGAGCATGAAGACTTGCTGAGATGGTGGGGAGGCC
>NW_011889750.1:23502-23907 GCF_000151845.1 Pteropus vampyrus
GCCTCCATGACCTTTTCAATATCTTGTGAAAGATCAATTTCAGGTAGCATCACACTCACTTCCATATGTGAGCACCCATCTAAATACTGAATTGCCTCAGGACATGGAGAAAGCTGCACAAAAGTCCC
The DNA here is from genome assembly GCF_000151845.1 of Pteropus vampyrus. NCBI lineage: Eukaryota > Metazoa > Chordata > Mammalia > Chiroptera > Pteropodidae > Pteropus > Pteropus vampyrus. Next base: position 23,631 of record NW_011889750.1, read on the forward strand.
TTCAAGGTCTTCTGTTTCCTGGCGGAGTCCGAAGAGTGAAGGATTCTCAAGAGACCACAGTAGCGCCAGTGCCCCCTCGATCTGGGGGCTTCTCCTGGGTTTAATGCATTCGAGGAATGTTCCAGAGGCCCAGCTCATGAACCTCTCACCCCTATAGCTCAGTCCGGGTCCCTTCTGCTCCCATCCCCAGACTCTGCCCTCTCAGGTCACATTGGGGTCATTGCTGAGAATCCCCACCTCACAGTATCCTGATCACAGGGGGTGCTATCACCGTCAC
>NW_011889750.1:24568-25713 GCF_000151845.1 Pteropus vampyrus
CACAGGCTCCAACCCTGGACTTGGAAATTTGTCGATTGCATGCCAACCACATGGCTGGGGGATTTGGGGTCCAGGTAGAGAGGAAAGACACAACATTTTTCCCTAATTCATTCCATCGTGAGCATTATCTGCCCCCCACCCTCACTGTTAGTTCTTGTTGGGTGTTGTGCTATGGATACTGGGACCTGGGCAGGGGACACAGGCCAGGTGACTCCTGTCACATCACTTCACTTCGGCCTCCATGACCTTTTCAATATCTTATGAAACATCAATTTCAGGTAGCTTCACACCCACTTCCATATGTGAGCACCCATCTAAATACTGAATTGCCTCAGAACACGTAGAAAGCTGCACAAAAGTCCCTTCAAGGTCTTCTGTTTCCTGGCGGAGTCCGAAGAGTGAAGGAGTCTCAAGAGACCACAGTCGCGCCAGTGCCCCCTCGACCTGGGGGCTTCTCCTGGGTTTAATGCATTTGAGGAATGTTCCAGAGGCCCAGCTCATGAACCTCTCACCCCTATAGCTCAGTCCAGGTCCCTTCTGCTCCCATCCCCAGACTCTGCCCTCTCAGGTCACCTTGGGGTCATTGCTGAGAATCTCCACCTCACAGTATCCTGATCACAGGGGGTGCTATCACCATCACCTTCTCTTCTGTGTCCTGGGAGCTGGCATCAGATGTCGTCTCGCTCCCAAAGGACGTGATGGTTTCTTTATGCGACTCACACATTCACCCCATCTGCAAACACATCACGATCTCCCATTTAGCTTTTTAGTAAACTAAGGCCCTGAGGGAGAGAGCACAGTGAGGGGAAAGGTTTACTTACAATGTCAGCTACTGAGCAGTCCGGATCAGTCCTCACGGCCTCCCTCCACGTCCTCTGCAGCCATGTCTGACAAACCCGATATGGTTGAAATTGAGACATTCGATAAGCCAGAACTGAAGCGGACAAAACGCCAGAGAAAAACTCACTGTCACCAAAAGAAATGATTGAACAGAAGAAGCGACCAGGAGATTCATGATGAGGCGCGCACCGCCAATCTGCACTGGACATTCCACGAGCATCGCCTTCTTATTCTACGCCTTTCAGCTGTTTAACGTGGTAAGATGTAAAGAGGTTGGATCAAGTTTAAATGTCTGTGCTGCTCCT
>NW_011889751.1:0-27876 GCF_000151845.1 Pteropus vampyrus
GGTAATCCTCTGGGTGGAGCAACCTCTGTTATCCAGTATGATGATGTCTCAGCTGTGGCAGCGCTGCATCCACACACTGGGAGTGAGGGAGGGCTGGACAGAGAAACAATGGATACCTCCAGCACTCCTGTCCAGGAGAGAGCCTTGCCTCTGGCCCTCACTCTGACAATTCAGTGGCCCTTTGTAAGTCCCTTGTGTCCACTGAGCAGCCAACCTATCGCTGGTGCTCAGAGCAAGCAGGTCCATCGCTGAGGAAGTCTGCTTGTGGACACGGCCCATTTAAGGGGCATCTGCAGCTGTTGGCTGCTGCTGCCACAGCCTCTGTCCCACTCAGCCACTCAGAGCCCGGCAGCTTCACGTCTTTGCCCGCTCCTACCTTCTACCATTGCAGGATGATTTCTTATTTCTTTCCCTAGTCGTAGTGCTTTTGTTCATCTAGATCCCAGGCGACTTTGCTTGCTGTTTGTTCCGTGTTTCTGTCGCAACTTTGATTTGGTCTTAAGAGGGATGAACAAAGCCTCTATCATCTATGCCATTTTTTTAGAAATTCTTAGTGCAACCTTCTGAATAGCCCTACACAATTTGTATTATTATTATCTCTATTTTCTACTTTAGGAAACTGAGGCACAGAGAAGCAAAGCCCCTTGCCCAAAATCACATGACTGGTCAGTGGCAGAGCCCAAATTGGAATTCAGGTCTTCAGGACTCTGAAGCCTGAACTTTATAAACTTCTGCAATGAGCCTCAGTTTGAGTTATCGGGTTCAATAGGGTTAATAGTATAAACAAAGGTTCAAAATTAAGAAAACAGGAGACATATAAAAGAAACAGTAGAGTTCAGGTAGTTCGTAGTTTTGCAGAAGCTGGTACAGTAGATAGACATCTGAATGCAGATGGCCTGACATGCCAAACAGAGAAGCATGGCCTTTTTTTTCAGCAAGCATAAGAGTAATATGATGAATGAGCCCTTTTGAGAATATTAATCAAGTGCCTCTGTGCAAGATGGATTTGAGAGCAAGAGACTGAAGGACAAGAGACAAGTCAGGGCCCTTGATGTTGCTCAGCAATTGTATTGCTCAGCATTTACCTCTCCCTTTCCAAGCTTTTTAACACTTTTCTTCAGACTCTCACCTCCCCCACCCCCATTACTTGTACTTTCAGCAACTGACCTTTATTGAGGGAAAGTTAGAGGACTTAGGTAGAAGTGCCTTCCATTCTAGGCTCTTTCCTGCCAAATTTATCTTTATTTTGTGCACTTACTGTCTCATATAATCCTTACAACTACACTGTGAGAAAGGTTTAGTTATCCTCAATTTGTAACTGAGAAAATTGAGGCTTGGAGTGGTTAAGTGCCTGTCAAATTTGCCCAAATAGCAAGTGGCAGATTTCAGACTTTAACCTAGGGCTATTTGATTTGAAGATCGCCTAATTGAGAAGTAACTGTACCACTCTACTCTTAAGCTCCATTCCATCCTCCTCCTTCAGTCTTCTTGGGGTCCTTCTCCAGCAACTATCCCCTGTCTTCTCCTGTGAAGTCAACCTCTCTGTTTTCATGGACATTTTCCTCTTGGTGAATATATACCCTGAAGTCTCATCTACTAAAAAGCACTATCACACTAACAAAGAGTCAGTTTCACCCATTTTTCTCTATAAATATCATGTCTATAAGTATTTGTTTTCTCTGTCTCTATTTCCACGCTTCCCATACTGAAATCTTATTTCAGTCTCTATTACTACATGATATCACTTTTGCTAAAGCCACCAAATTTACAAATTCTATTTCAGTCCTCATATTACCTAGTATTTTTCCAGTCTGCTTCTCCTTGTCTCTCTGCCACTGTGTCCTTTATTCACAGCTACCATAACACTACTTTACTTCAGATCCTCATCATTGCTTGTCTAGATAAATTTCCTTCCTCATCTTATCATCCATTCTCCACACTGGCTATAAGAGTGAAGTTTCTAAAATGTAAATCTAACTATGTTATTTCCTGTTTAAAATTCTTGAGTTCAAATACAGAACTACATTGTATGTTGTTTATGGCTCTTAGAGAATTATGGCCCTTCTTTAGACTTATAGCCTCCATCTTCCCACTCTTTTTGTGCAACCAATTCCAGCCATATTGAGTGCCTCTTTTTCTCATACTCTAATGCTTTTACATGTGCTTTGCTCCCTCTGTTTCATACATTTCTTCTCCTTGGTTACTGGTTAAACTTTCTTCTAGACTCAGTTAAAATGTAATCTCCAATGTTCCACCATTCCTGACTCACCTCCCTGAAACCTCTCTGCTCCTACCTCTTTCACAGATCCAAATCTCCTTGACACAGTTTGTTGCTCTGCCCTCTATTTCAACATAGTACCTTTAATAGCATGAATGGGTTTCACTACAATCATTTTGTGCCCCAGTGAGACTATTGATTCCTCAAAGACAGAAACTGGCTCATAAATATTTTTGTATTCTCAGTGCCTGGCACATAGTAGGTGTTTAGTGAATGTTTGTCAAACTTAAATAATGAATGAATGAGGCTGTCAAGTTTGTTTATATATAAAATAACAGAGACTAGACATATGGTAACAGAGATAGGAATATAAAATAGAACAGAGACTAGACCTGGGCTAGGTATGGAAAAGAAAAGGTGAACGAAGTAGCAAAGGTGATTTGGGTTGTTGGTATCAATGGCAAAGGATGGAAAGCCAATAGGATTGAAGAAACAATGCTGAAATAGGACTGGTTATATTGAATGTAAACATGAGCTATCCAGGTAGTGATTTGGAGCCATTGAAAATAGAGGTACAAAGCTTGGCAATGAAGTTGAGGTTTGCAATATAGAATCCGGAAATGGCCTTCTCTTAAAGAAAACACATGTCCCAACAATACTTATTTTGATTGAAATTTCCCTGCATCAATTTCTTACCTCCCACAGATTTGGTAAAGATAGTTCTTAAGAACTTCCTATTCATAAGCCAAGACTAAATTACTGTGGTTGCATCTGTGTGAGTGAATGAGAAGTGAGGACAGACATTCATATTCCCTTTCAGTCATCCATTCATTCAATAAATATTCAGCAAGTACCTATTCTCTACCACACTCTGCCCTAGGTGCTGGTCTGAGCAAGATAAGTCCCCACTTTCATGTGATGCATGGAACTGTGAACAAAACACTATAAAACAAATAATCACATGAATATATATAAAATAAATCATAAGTTAGAAATTTTGAAAACCATGATGAAGCAAAAGTAGAAAATAATAGGGGGAATTCCTCAAGAATTCTTTGAGGAAGTGATATTTAAGCTGAGACTTGAATGTTTAACTTCCTCAGCAGTTAATTACTTAGAGGTAGGGCCAAAAATATAAATTAGGAGCCATTCGATGTTGAAGATATCCAACTAATCCTTTATAACTGACTCCCATATGTATATACACACGACCATCACCACCGGCACCCCCATTCCCACAAATTTACCCAGTTATGGCTGCAGAGGAGCAAAGATTTCAGGATCAAAGGATAAGAAGGGCTTTGTGGTAACTAGTCTCCAATGATGACCTCCAATGAAACATACTTTCCAGTGTTCACACCCTACCACACTGACTCTGGGCTGTCTGCTTGACTCATTTTCACCAATAGTATGTGCAGAAATGATGCTTTGTAACTTCTGAAGCTAGTAGGTCTTAAGGGATCTGAAGTTTCTATTTTCACTACTTAGTACACTTCTTTTTACACCCATCTGTCTTGCTGTGAAGAAGCCCAAGCAATCATGTAAAGAGGTTTGCATGAAGGAAAACCAAGCACTCAGCCAAGAGTCCAGCTGAACTCCCAGCCAGTGGCTAGCACCAACCAAACAGCCATATGAATGTCCATATGAATGGACATTCCAGTCATCCGAGAAACTCAACTGATAGCACATGAAGGAGAACTGCAAGTCAACACACAGAATCATGAAAAATAATAAACTACTGCTGTTTTAAGCCACTAAGTGTTGCAGCAGTAACTGAAGTCCTAACACTCATGAAAGATCAAAAGTAAAATAATGTGTTAAGACAAAACTGCATAAATTATCTTCTTTGTGTTTTTTTGGTTTTTATTTATTTTGTATTTTCCAAATGTTTTTCTTTTATCATGATCAGCAATTATTTTTATAGTTAAAAAAAAACATAAACATTTTAAGAATTTAAAATAGGAGCATTCCTGGGTGATTTGAGTGTAGCCTTGGCCAGAGGCTTGAGTGGTGAGCCAAGAAAAAATTCAAACTGAAAACTAAAGCAACCTTAATTATAGTTGATACACATAAGTGTAGTGTTAAAACATACCTGCACCAGATAACATTTGAATAAGTTTTGAAGTGACATTAAACATTATGAAGAACTAGCATTATCAGGCTCTAACATCCTTGAAACTTTCCAAAAGTCTTTTCCAAAATTTCCACAAAACTCTCAATTTACCTCTATACCCTCCTCTAATTAAATCTAATTTTCCTGAAGTACTAGCATTCCAAATACATAAAATAATTTCTTATTTAATTTTATTGTTTTCTCATTTACTCATTTAAGAGCATCAATTTCTTTTCTTTTGCATCACTGATGTCTTCATACTTCAGCTACATTATAAAGTAAATTGGTTTGATGAACTAGCCTTGGAACAACTATTTATAAAGGATTTTCTGTCTTTTTTTTGTTACATAGAGATATTTATTACTATATAATTTAAAAATATTTTAGGTTATTATTTCTCATAATTGGTTTTGAATTTCAGTAGTTTAGTCCCCCCCCAAATTCACTGAGGTATAATTGACAAAATTATAAGATACCAAAGTGTACAACATGATGATTTTACATACATAACATTGTAAAAGGATTTCCCCTATCTCGTTAACTAACGCATCCATCACCTCACTATTTTTTATATTTATTTTTTAAAATAAGTACATTTAAGTTCTACTCTTTCAGCAAATTTCACTTATACACTACAGTGTTATCAACTATAGTCATCATGTAATACATTAAATCTTCAGATTTTATTCATCTTATAACTGAAGTCTGTACCCTTTTACCAACCTCTCCCTATTTATCCCATCTCCCAGGCCCTAGCAACCATAATTCCACTCTCTGTTTCTATTAGTTCAACATTTTTTTTTAGATTCCACATATAAGTGAGGTTATACAGTATTTGTCTTTCTCTGTCTGACTTGTTTCACTTAGCATAATGCCCTCAGGGTCCATCCATGTCCCAAATGGCAGGATTTCTTTCTTTATAATGGCCGAATAATATTTCACTCTGTATAACGTTTTCTTTATCCATTTATCTTTCAACTAATATTTAAGGTTTCCATACCTCAGCTATCGTGAATAACACTACTAAGAACATAAGAGTACAGATATCTCTTCAAGATAATAATTTTGTTTGTAAAAGATTTTCTATAGGAAAATAAATTCTGTACTTCAGACAACTGACATACAAATGAACTTTGCAACTCAAATGACCTGTAAATTAGCAATGACCTGTTTGTGATTGATAAATGTCAGATGAGTATTTCAGATAATAAATGCTATTAAAATTCAGATGGTAAGAGCCCTATGTATTAAAGATTCTGGGAAAAGCTTTACAGATGAGACAAGAAAGCATCCTATGCAGGAAAAGCAGTAGGAGTAGGGGTATTAAAGTAGAAATTGCCTATGGTATATTTAAGGGTCATTGCTGGAGTGAATGGCTTGGATGGAAAATGTTGGATGAAGCCATATTATTGAGATGCATGAGGGTCTAATATAGCAAGTGATAAAAGTATACAGAATTTATAATTCCCCCTGTTAGTACTCTTAACCAACTCGAATACAGAGCAATACACAGCTCTGTATATGTATGTATAGAAATCATCACCATCCCCTCAAAATTATAGTCTATCCTTTAACTGTACTTCTAATCTCAGTAAATGACACCGCTATCCACTCATCTGCACCAGGTAAAAATCTGAGAAATTTTCCTTGACACATCCTACTTCTTCATTCCTACATACAAGTGATCAGCAAATCCTGTAAGTTCTAGTCCACAAACATATCCTGAATCCATCCACTTATCTTCTGCAATACTAGCCTCCACTGCCACCTCCATAGTCCAAGCTACCAACATCTCTTACTGGGACTCAATATCCTCCTACATTCGTACTTTTCACCTTTAATCAATCCACTCCACACTGCAGTGACCTTACCAAAAGCCAATTGGGTTGTGTTGCCCATGCTTTAAACTCCTCAGTCGTTTCTCATTGTTTTTAGGGGAAAATAAAAACAAAACTTCTTTACATGACCTTTCATGATTTGTCCCCTACTATTCTCCAATCATGCTTCAAACGATACGCCCCCTTCTCTCTACATTCAGTCATACTAGCCTTCTTTCAGTCCCTCCTCCTTCTCATGTCTCTTCTGCAAGGGAGACTTTGAAAACACTGTTCTTCTTTTTCTTTACTCTTCACCTACTTAACTCCTATTCATTCTTCAGATTTCTACAACACAGCAGTACCTCTGAAAAACCTTACTTGATCTGTCAGTCTAAATTAGGCCCTCATATTAGTCCTCACAGCACGGAGAAGTTTTCCTTCCCAGAACTTTTCAAACTTGGACCTTTATATTTGCCTGTGTGATTATTTAATTACTGTCTGTTTCTTTCATTAGACTATAAGCTCCAGGGGGAGGCAGGAACTATGTTTGTTTTGCTATCCAGTGCTCTCCTATCATTTTTCTCCCCTTTTCCAAGAAATACTGGCAGTCGGTCATTTGAGACAACATGGATGGACCTCAAGATAATCATGCTAAGCAAAATTAGCCAGACAGAAAAAGTTGAAAACCACATGATATCACTTATATGTGAGATATAAGCCTAAAGGCAACAAATGAACAGGTCAAACAAACAGAGACACATGGACATGGACGATATACTAGTGGTTACCGGAGGGGAGGAGGGGGAGGGGGAAGATAGATGGAGTAAAGGGGGTCAAATATGTGGTCACATTCAAGAATTTGAAAAAAAAAACTGACAATGCCAAGTGCTGGAAAGGATGGTGAATAGCCGAAACTTTCACGCAATAATAGAAATGCCAAATGGTAGAATTATTTTGAGAAACAGTTTACCAGTTTCTGAGAATGTTAAACATATATTCACTGATGGGCATTTAGGTTGCTTCCATATCTTAGCCACTGCAAATAATGCTGCAATGAACAGGACAGCATAGGAAATATAGTTAATAATATTGTAATAACTATGTATGGTGCCAGGTGGGCACTAGACTAATCATGGGATCACTTCATAAGTTACACAAATGTCTAATCACTATGCTGTACACCAGAAACTAGTATAATATTGAATGACAACTCTAATTGAAAAATTAAAAAAAAAATAAAACATATACTTACTCAGAAAAAAAAATACTGGCAGTCAAGGAGAGAAAGGAATGATTGCTACAGAAATAATCTCTGAGTGTCTTCAGATGAAAAAGAATATTGTTTTTTTCTTCACATGTAGACAAATTAGTATAGTAGAGAAATAAAATAGACATGTATTTTTAAATGCACATGTGCTGCATAATGATGTTTCAGTTGATGACAGATCCCATATATGATGGTGGTCCTATAATAGAGCTGAAAAATTCCTATCATCTAGTGATGTAATAGCCATTGTAATGTTATGGTACAATTCAATACTCACATGTTTATAGTTAGGCTGGTGTAAACAAACCTATTGTTCTGCCAGTCATATAAAAGTATAGTGATGTAAGTGGGCACAGTATCTAATACCCGATAACAATAATAAATTACTATGTTGCAGTTTTATGTATCTATTATTATAAACTTTTATCATTATTTTAGAGTGTACTCTTTCTACTTATAAAAAAATGTAAAACACTATGCCATGTTATGCCAGCAGCAGCCTCATACATGTGTTTATTGTGTCTCTTAATTGCATCATTTTCTCTTGTGCTTGACTTAATCTCTTATTGTTTTGTTAATCATGGTCCCTAAGCATACAAAATCCACTGATAATGTTGCCAGTAAGAGGCCATGTCAAGTGATTGACCTGGAAATGGAATTAAAGGTGATTAAGGACCATGAAGTTAGAAAATCAGTGATGGTTACTGCTTGCCAGTCAAGCACGTCCCATTCCACCATAGCTATGATCTTGAAGAACAAGAACAAAGTAATGGAAGCTGCTAAAGCATATACTTCACTGAAGAGATAAGACTAACAAAAATGTGAGAAAGACCTATATCAGACATGGAGAAACTTCTAATAATCTAGATTGAAGACCAGACACAGAAGCATATCCCTCTCAGCAGCATGATGATCATGGCCAAAGCAAAAAGTTTGTTTATGACATTGAAAGAAGAGGCTAGACATGACCATGATGTTGAATTTACTGCTAGCTTTGGGTGATTTAAATGATTCAAGAATTATTATTCATTACATAATGTGAAAGTGAGTTGTGAATCTACAAGTACTGATGTGAAGGCAGCTGAAGACTTTTTGGAAACTCTAGATAAGCTGATTGTGGAAGAAAATTACTTGCCAGAGCAAATATTCAATATGAATGAAACTTCCCTATTCTGAAAACAGATGCCTAAAGGGATTTTCATCCTTAAGGAGGCCACATCAATGCTAGGTTTCAAGATTTTTGAGGACAGAATAACAGTCTTTCTTGGGGGCACTGTTTCAGGCTACCAATTAAAACTCTTTGTGATCTGCCAGTGTATTATAGGATCAATAAGAAGTCATGGATGACCCAGTTCTTCTTTCAAGATGTCCTCCTGAATTGCTTTTTCATTGGAGAAGTTCTGTTTAAAACACATATCTTTCAAGATTTTGTTTACTGTATAGCAGCTTTTAAGACCTCCTACTGAGGAGGACCTTTGCCCAGGCTTTTGCTGCAATAGAGGAAGATACTAAGAAGACACTGATATAATTATGGAAGGATTACAACATCTCTGACTACATCAAAAATCTTGCTTGGTTTTGGGATAATGTCACCAAGGAGTGTATGAATGGCATCTGGAAGAAGATATTCCAGGGCTTCGCCCACACCTTTGAAGGATTTGCCAAGGATGAAGAGGTTGCAAAAAAATCAACAAAGCTGTGATTGAGATGGTAGACAACTTTAACCTGGGTGTGGATGAGAGCAACATTGAAGAGCTCATAGAGGTAGTCCCTGAGGAATTGACTAATGAATTGTTGGAATTGGAACAGGAACACATAGCTGAAGAAGAGCTAAGAGAAAAAAGAAACTACAGGAAAAGAAAAAGAAAAACTCCCCCAAACAAATTCACAGTGAAGGATTTAGGAGAAGCTTTTGCATACCTCAACAAACTCCTTAAAATGTTTGAAAACATGGGCCTCAACACTGAAAGGTTTTCATTAATAGAGAGAAATTTCATGGTGTTGTGTCTGCTTACAAGCAAAATTGTTATGCAAAAAAGAAACAAATCAAGCAAACCACCATGGACATATTTCTGAAAAGAGTGACACCTCCTCAAGAAGAGCCTGAGGCAAATCCTATAGGAGGTATTCCAGAAGAAAGCATTGCTGTCATAGGAGAGGATAGCTCCATGTTTGTTATTGCCCCTGAAGACCTTCTAGTGGGACAAGATGTGGAGGTAGAAGATGCTGATATTAATTATCCTGATGCTGTGTAGGCCTAGGCTAATGTGTATTTGTGTCTTAGCTTTTAACAAAATGTTTAAACAGTAAAAAGAAATAAATAAATTTTAAAATAGAAAAAAACATAGAATGAAGATATAAAGAAAAATATTTTTGTACAGTTGTACAATGTGTTTGTGTTTTAAGTTTAGCATTATTACAAAGGTCAAAAGTTAAAGAAATTAAGTTTATAAAGTAAAAGGTTATACTAAGCTAAGGTTAATTTATTATCGAAGAAAGAAAAATATTATAAATTTAATGTAGCTTAGTGTACAGTGTTTATAAAGTCTACAGTAGTGTACAGTAATGTTCTAGGCCTTCATATTCACTCACCACTCACTAACTGATTCACCCAGAGCAACTTCCAGTCCTGAAAACTTCATTCATGGTAGTGTCCTGTACAGGTATACCATTTTTTATCTTTTATACTATATCTTTATTGTAACTTTCTAATGTTTAGATATGTTTTGATACACAAATACTCATTGTGTTACAATTTGTGTAAGTATTCTATGATGTTTTCACAATGATGAAATCACCTAACATTTCTCAGAATGTATCCATGTCATTAAGCAACACATGATTGTATAGTTAAAAGAACTATAGCTTCTGTTCAATGGATCCAAATGCTAATGGACTTCATAACTAAAATCATTTACTGGCAACAAATGATGGAACCAATTCACAACTTTACAGCAAGTTTCATAATTCACCTCACTGAGAGAGGGAACTGTAGGACACATCTAATTGGTGCCATGGGGCCCTGAGTATGGTTCAAATATCAGAGACCAAATACAAAGTGGACTACAAGAAAGTTTTCAGCTTTCCTGAAGTTGCTAGTTAACAAACCTAAGATCTTTGTTTATTTGCTCTTCCATGAGCTGTGTGTCCTTTCAAGTTTCTTAAACAGGATATAATAGAATGAAAACTAGGGAATGCAAATAGCTAAACTTTAAGTTCTTGGGTGAATATGAACCTCAAACCACCTCCCAACTATTCTTCCTAATTATTCCAACAACAAGAGGAAAAGCAGTAAATGTCTTTTCCTTTATTCTTATAAAGATAAGATATCAACTGAGTGTTGCCAGGCTGTCTTTATAGAGCTGACATGCAGTTACACTAGGGGGAAAGAAACAAACACCACAATATACACTCTTCAAAGCCTTCAACCTACCAGTCCAATTTACAATGACCCTAAGGTGTAAGTACGAAAGAGGTGCCTGGCACTCTTGATACTTTGCACCTTCAAATCTCCTACAGAGATGATCCCCCAACATGCTCGTCTCCTATAACACTATTCATATGAGATACATATTCAAATGCCCCCAGGTATATAGACAAGAGGATGTCAGATATGTAACTAGAGAAGGCAAATGGACTATGAAACCAGAATGATCATATAAAAAAAGAAACCAGCTTTGTCATCTTTCATATTGGTTTTTGTTTTGTTTTTTCAAACATATCTCCAAAGCCCAACCCCTTTGTTGTTAACTCTCCTATCTCACATGTCAGTTCTGCCATGTGAGTCTTAGGCAAATGAATTAACTCTCTGACTTTGTTTTCTCCTCTGTAAACTGAGGAGAATAATAATACTTACCTCTTAGGGTTTCTGTGGTAAGAAGGTATGTTCATAAAGAACAATACAGTGCCTAGATCATAGGAATTTGATATTCGATAAAGAGTAGATATTATTATTCATTTCGCTAAGGGACAGGGTAAATTAATCAATTGCATCAGCCAAGACAAACTAAGCCTAAACTTAAGATCAGACAGCTATGATTCATAAGTTTTTTTATTACACTGGCAACTTGCTTGCTTTCCCCTTGGCTTATGATTTTTTTTAACTGCTTGTATTCAAATTGTGTCTCTACCACTTACTCTCTATGTGACATTCATTAAGTTATTTAACCTCTCTGTCTCAGTTTCTTCACTTATAAAAAGAGTATAAGAATAACATCTTTGAGATAAAGTCATTGTGAGAATTAAATGGGTTATCTCACATAACATCCTTAAAACAATGCCTTCTAGAAAGACTGAATAAGACTGGGGCAAGATTGAGGAAAGCCAGGGAAAGTCAATTTTAAAGATGAGGAAACTGGAATATAAAGAGGTTAAGTAACTTGTCTAAAATCACAGCTAGAAGTGGTGGGTCCAGGATTTAAGCATAGTCTGAATGTACTTTTTTTCTTAGGGTTTTTCCCCCCTCAGTTATTGCTCAATTCTCCTATGCATGAACTGCCTCCTTCACCATTGTATATTCATTGGTCTTCAAATGTACCTTGTGCCAACATACCGTAGCACACATTGTATCCTTTGCTTGAAATTCCCTTTCCCATTCATTTATACCTCTCTTAATCAAGCTTAAATAAAATTCTACCTTGCAAAATTGAGTCCCACCAACTTGATCTCCAGCCCAAATTGATCTCTTGCCACTTGACTCTGGAATTCTCGGTGTCTACATCAAACCCTTAACATTACCGCTAGTGATTAATACTTACTGAGTGCCTACTGTGTACCTAGGTATCATGCTAAGCAGTTAAATGCATGATCTTATTTCATCCTCCCAAGAAGCTTAGAACTAAGTACTAGCAGCCTCATTTTATAGATGAGGAAGCTGAGGCTCGGCAAGGCTAAGTAATTTGTTCATGGCTAGTAAATGGAGAAGATAGGGTTCCAATCCAGGCCATGTGATTCTCAAGATCACACTCTTCCCTACATTTCACCGACTGGTGTCCTTCACTTGTCCCTCTCAGCTCCTCAGCTTGATTCTGAGCTAATTGAGGGGAACAACTGTGTCTTATTGATCTTTATAGTTCGTGTGCCTAGTAGCATAGTGCTTGGCAAGTATTATAAATATACATGTAATAAGAATCAACTTCCAATTTAATCCTTAATTTCACCTTGAAAATCAAACAGAAACAAACATGAATCATGTTTATGAATGAAATTAGGCAAGGTAGTGTGACTTAATCATCAATTCCATTAGTCATTAGTGGAAGGGTGATGTCTACATATTCTGGAACCTGAGATAAGCTTCTTTTTGTCCTTCTGTCTGTCTTTCATCACTCACTCATTCAACTGTAATAGAGGTAAAAAAAAACATGCATAGAGTGCTGTGGAAGCGTAGAGAAAAGAGCTGACTAGAGGAGTGGGGTGGACAGGGGTAGGGTGTTAGGATAGTTTCTCAAATAAGGTGGCATAGCCTTATTCAGCAGCCACTGCAGTACCATTTCAATGTGGATGCATAACAAATGGCAGCAATAATATCGTTACCTAAATAAATAATGGAAATGGAATAGAGTTGGCAGAAATCACTTGATTTTAGAATTTTTAGTGAAAGCAAGTCAGGGAAAGGATCTTGAATTTTAAGGGCAGGAGATTCACCGGGGCTCAAAGTATAGGTTCTTTATAAAAAGCAGAAGATAGGGAGATAATAAAAGAATCTCCAAGTATTGAATGCCCCTTTAATTACCAGATATTTGATGTACATTATTTTATTTAGTTCCCAAAGAAATCATGTAAGATAAGTCTTTTCTCTCATTTTATGGTAATAATGCTGAGGACAGGAAGATGAATTGACTTAAAAATTGTGAATATTAGTTTGATTCCAGTTTTCATGTTCTTTCCAGGAATACTGGTAGCAAACTTTCATATAGAACTTATTAATTACAAAGCATGTTTCTTAGGGTGTTACATGTATTAAGTTATTTAATCTTCTCAATACCCCCAATGAGATAGGTACTAGTATTATCATTTTTACAGATAATGAAATTATCTGTCAAATTGCAAGAAATTAAGCAATTTGCACTAGATCACACAGCAAAGAAAATGATGGAGCCAGAATTTAAACACCAGTCATCTGTCTCTTAAACTGTGTACACTAAGTAGCTTCCACTATGTTAAGCCTAGCTAGAAGAAGGCATTTGCCTTCCCAATTCTGCCAGGCCATTAGCACAAATTCTTCTCACGAAGGTGACTGACTAGGGTAGGTATGATAAAGAGTAGGAAAAGATATCTGGAGTCAAGAGAGGAAATCAGCATATTTTACTATCTTTTTTCTTCCTCTGCTTTACTCTAAGGTCAGAAAGGTAGGTGTGTGGCAGCCTACGGGCATAGAGGTCACACACTGCTGCCTCGCCCCTGTTCCTGAATCTGACAAGGACAAAGTCAATCTTTTCAGGATTACCCCATAATTAATCCCCTCAACCTCATCCTAGAGAAATGCACAATGATTGGTGCTAGAGCCTTAAATTTCTCTTCAGTTTGCCCTATTTACTGCCCAGGATGAGTACCATGTCAATGAGGAATGCCAGAGTTAACTCATGGTGGGGTTGTCCCCTTTAAGGAAGCTTGAACTTATATAGATTCCTGTTTCCTCTTTGTTAGTGTGGTGGAGCAGAAGCTAGGTGAGGAGAGACTTGACATTTTCTAGTTCTGAACTGCAGGGACCCAAAGTAAGGAGCGAAAGGGTATGCTATACCAAAGTGAGCCCCATGAAAACTCCCTTTCTTTATAGCAACAAACCTGCTGATTTGCCCTGATATGAGTTGTCAAAATAAATAGGCCCCCTTACCCCCTTACAATGCAACTTACCTTTCATTAATGTCACGTTGTTTTTGACAAAGTAGCTGACTATATGTCATCAGCATTTGTCATGTTACGTTGGGGAATGAGTTTCAGTGATGTTTGTTATTTGGTTTCAATGGATAACCAAATACAACAGATAGGAGCCTGGTCTAGACTATATCTCCTGAAGGCACTTCTATCTGACATGCCAATACCTCACTGCATGCTACTCAATGACATTCAACTCAGGTTCTCCTATTTATTTGGAACTGAATGTATCACATCGGAGCCCTCATTGAGCTGTCTGAGACACCCCTGCTTACAGAGGCATACACTAGTTGAAGTGAGAACACCCCATCCTATCATGAAGAAGAATTGAAACGTATACTTGTTTTCCCCTTATCCAGTCTGCAAGGCAGTAGAGAATGGTTTGTAACAAGAAAGATAATTTCCATTCTAAGTGTATTCTGCAGCTTGATTCTATTATACCTTTAATTAAATCAGTGTTGTGGAACCTACCCTCAATAGAGGTGATAATAGGTGGTTAGCTCAGAGGATTTCTGAGAGAATAAAGGGCTTTTCCAACCTGTAGGCAGAGAAAAGTGTTAGCATAAACAAAGCCAGCAGCAACTATTGTGGAAAAGGAAAGAGGGAGAAGAAAGGGGGAGGGGAAGAAGATAAGAAGTGTGAGAGCAAGTGCAATATTGGATAGCCAAGACCAGAGAGAAGATAAAGGATGAAACAGCTGCTGGTCAAGCCTCATAGCACAGAGCTGAAATATCTGGTTTTTTTTTTTTCCTCTCAGAAATAGCCAGATCAGTGAGTACATTAAAGATCTCATTGAGCAGAACTGTGGCTATAGCTACTGGAGCTATGGAGTAGGGGAAGCAAAAGACAAACTACTGGGTGTGGGAATGACAGGGGTTCAGGGGTGCAGGAGGATAGAGAATAGAAGGAAAAATACAACAGTCTTTAATGTAATTGTAGAAAAACATAAAAGTGGGATTCAAATGTTGACATTTTCTTTGCATTTCAGTGTCAGAGTCTCTTGGGGGAAGAAAGAATTGCATAATCCTCAAGGTGAATGGGAGACACGTGCAGAACCACCGAGGGGAAGAGAAAACATCAGTAAACCATTCAAATGATGATTTGTTGTCAGTATTAGATACTCAGTGATATAAGTAAATATTCACACAGAGACTGTGTGGTGGGAACATTAATAATTCATACATTAGATGCTTTGTAGGGATCTATTTGCTACAATTCAAATCTGAAATATGACAGAATTTTATGTAAGTTAGAAGCCCTAGGGACAGCTGCATGTGAGATTAGAAATAAAGCTACAAAGGAGAGACGTAGATAAATTTTATAACTAAGGAAATTAGTTAATTAAATTCTCCCCTTGACAGATAAAGACACTGACTCAGAAAAGAGAGGCATTTTCCCAGTGAATTTCTGTGGGATTTGGGCTTTTAGGCCAGGAACTTGTATTCATTTCCATATATTTGGTCCCTAGTGCACTCTGTGTGGGTCCAGAACCGAGTAGAATTGGGACAAAGAGACACTAGAATCAAATGTAATCCTCCACCCCTACTCTCATCTTCAGGAAGCAGGAAGTAGATAGATCCTGAGATAGGCGATAAGCAAAAGAGGAAAAAAAATACCTGTAAGAAAGTCTGGGCCATCATAGCAAAAGAGAAATAGGCTCTTCGTCTCATTATTCAAATTAATTAAATGGAAAAAGTATCAAATAGGATGGAGCCAAAATGATGCTCTAGTATCATCTACAAATTAAAAAGTAATTTTTTAAATACGTCTATGTATTTCACATGAGAGATGTAAGTGAGGCATGGTACTTAATTTGCTCTCTCGAAAGAGATCTCTATGTAGGTGGGGAAACCAGCTCTAGCAAGTAAATTTGGCTACCAAAAGGCCTGAATTTTCTAGGTCAGTCCTCATTTAAAATATTCATCTCCATGATCCCCTTTATATATTCATAGTTGCAAAAAACATGTCTTAAACCACTTGTTTTAGAAATTTTGGTTACTCATTTACTCAGCATATATTAATTGGGTGTCTACTGTGTGGCAAACGCTGTACAAGGTACTGGGATACAATTATGAACAAGACACAGTCCCCGGCTTCATGAAGCTCACAGTCTCGTGAGAGACACAGAGGACTAAACGCACCATTACAGTCATGGGATAAGTGTCATAATAAAGTGAAACATACAGTGCTACAGGAAAATAGAGGAAGGGACACTTTTATGCCTCCTGGAAACTGAAAAGACTTTGAGGAGGTGACGGCTAAGGTAAGGACTGAAGGACAAATAGGAATTAACAAGGCAAAAGAGAGAATGAGGAAGGGGATAGAAGGATATTCCTGGCAAAAAGAATAGCACGTGCAAAGTAACCAAGGCAAGAAAACAAAATATGGAAGTTATTTAAGATAAATTAAGTTCTAAATTGTGGATTGCAAACATTAAGTTTATTACAAGGTCAGAAAGGGGGAAAATTAAAGTTTTTGCAGGGGTGGGAGGAGGGTGAGTGGGAATGAAGACTGGAAGAAATTCTAAATACTGGAAATTGGCAAATATAATTTTAACTTAAAAAAATTATTCCACAAATTAATGATTAGTGTGTTTGATGTTAATCCAATTCCATATTTCTAAATGTATTGTTAATGGACTGGTTTAAAAACATATTTTTTAAAAAAAGCAGAGCTCACCAAGTATTAGCCATGGCAGGCTAATTTCATTTTCCCTATTTATGGGATTACTAACTCAGGGAAATGCTATAAACAGGATGTGTCTGAGGGTCAGACAAGTCTCTTCTGATATCTTTTTATTATTATTTTTTTTCCATTATAGTTGACACTCAATATATTAGTTTCAGCTGTATGACACAGTTATTAGACATTTATATAATTTACAAAGCGATCCCCCTAATTAATCTACTACCCGTCTGTCACTATACATAGTTATTACAATATTATTGACTATATTCCCTACGCTGTACTTTACATCCTCATGACTATTTTGTAACTGTCAATTTGTACTTCTTAATCCCTTCACTTTTTTCACTCAGCCCCCCAACCCCCTCCCATCTAAAAACCATCACTTTGTTCTCTGTACCTACGAGTCTGTTTTTGTTTTGCTTGTTTGTTTGTTTTGTTTTTTGATTCCACATATAAGTGAAATCATATGGTGTTTGTCTTTCTCTGTATGACTTACTCCACTCAGCACAATACCCTCTAGGTCCATCCATGTTATTGCAGTTAGTAAAATTTAATCTTTTTATGGCTGAGTAATAGTCCATTGTATATATTTACCATGTCTTATTTATCCAGTCATCTATTGATGAACAAAATCCAAAACACTAATCCAAAAAGATATATGCATCACTATGTTCACTGCAGCATTATTTACAATAGCCAAGATATGGAAGCAACTGATATCTTTTTCAACAACTGGAGACAAAAGGCTGGATAATATTAGAATTTGATGGAGTCCCAACAGGGTGAATAGCCATCCCCAAACATGTAAATAACAGGATATCAAATATGATAGAAAACAGAATAAAGTGCCACAAAGATCTTTCTTCTCAACCAAACTGAAGTGACCATGTAATTTATCATCCAAACTGGCACATTTTGAGAGTGAAAAGGATCATATTTAACAATTATGTCAGTAAAATATGCATAAACACCAGGCAGGCCACAGTATGTTGCCCCTAATTTATAATTACTTATTGAATTAATAAATTAACAAATATACAAATGAGTCTCATCTAAGAACATCACTTCTTAAATCTTTTTGAAGTGTGTCATAGTCAGGTGACAGTATCAACTATCTTTCTAATTTTCCACTGTTGCTTCCAAAGAATTACTCCTTATATAATAATTCTCCTCTTCTAAGGTTTGTATCTTCATCAGGTGTTTAATTCCATGTAAAAACTTCCTGGTCATTCTTCCATCATTTATTAAAGACTTTAGAACCTACTCCCAGCTCCTTCTTCTCTCATGTAAACCTCATTGTCATCCTCAGGGGACTTCGATGGTCACTAATCCATTTAACCCCATGGTCTCAGTTCCTTGCTCTCTTTTATTCTGGTGAAATTTTCTTTCTTGCTTCAACTATAATCGCACCCTGGACTTCGTTGGCACTTGGAACTGCTCCATTTCTGAAACTTTGAACTTGAATATCCAACTGTCTGATCACACCTTCCTATCCTTCTAATTCTCTCATTCCCTTACTCCTAACTCATCAATTCTTCAGTCTCATTGAGACTTTAAGTTACTTTCTTAAACCAGTATAAAACCCCTGTGAGATAACTTTACCTCTTCACTGTCCTCACTTTGCTACTTTCTTCCCATCTTGTCTCTCCACTGCACCCTAGCAATCAAACTTTTACA
The DNA here is from genome assembly GCF_000151845.1 of Pteropus vampyrus. NCBI lineage: Eukaryota > Metazoa > Chordata > Mammalia > Chiroptera > Pteropodidae > Pteropus > Pteropus vampyrus. Next base: position 18,654 of record NW_011889751.1, read on the forward strand.
TGGGTCACCTGCCCTTTCCTCACCTATCCGAGGCTGGGTATAACTGGAGAAAATCACATGAGCATGTAGATAACTATTGCTATAATCTTGATCTTCAACTTTAGCTGGATCTTCAAGCAGCTGGATAATCCTATGTGACTCCAATCAGACTCCTTTTCCAATCCCTTTAATGGCTATTTGAAACTTTCACCAAGTACTTCAAGTCCCCTACCACCTATGTCTCCCAACACACTCAGTAAATGACCTTGCCTCCTATTTCACAAAGAAAACAGAGGTCAACAGGACAAGAACTCTTCCAACTTTATTCCTGTATCTAGAAACTTATCTGGACCTTCAATTACCCTAACCCGATCCCTCACACCTCAGAAAAAAAAGGGTGTCTCCCTCTAACCAAGATTTATTCCTCCACATGTGCTTTTGATCGCATACCCTCTGGTTTCCTTAAGAACCTCACTCCATTATCTTTTTCTTTTTCTGTACCTTCAACATCTCCCTCTCTACTGAAACATCTTTTTTGAATGTCTACAATGACTACTTGGACACGTCATTTTTTTCAAAATTTGTTTAACTTATTTTGAAATAATTACAGATTCACAGGAAATTGCAAAGATAGTGCAGAGTGGTCCCATGTACCCTTCACCCAGCTTCCCCCAATGATTACATCTTAATTATAGTATGACATCAAAAGAGGAAATTGACATTGGTACAGTGTGTGTGGATAGTTTAATATCATTTTATCATATATGTGGATTTCTGCAACAGCTAATGCAACCAAGATATTGAACTGTCATAAAGATCTTTCTCACATTGGCCTTTTATATTCACGCTCACCTCCTCTTAACCTCATCATCCCTAACTCCTGGTAAACACTAACCTGCTTTTCATCTCTATAATTTTGTGATTTTGAGAATATTATATAAATGGAATCATACAGTATGTGACCTTGTGAGACTGACTTTTTTCACTCATCATAATTCCTTTGAGATCCATCCAAGTTGTTATATGTATCACTATCACTAGTTCATTCATTTTCATTGGTGAATAGTATTTCTTTAAATTAATATACCACAGTTTACACATTTATTTGTGTAGGACATGTTGGTTGTTTCCAAGTTGGGGCTCTTAAAAACAATGATTGTTTTAACTATTCTAAGACCTCTGCATTTCAATGTAAATTTGCATTTCAATGGGATTTTGATAGAGATTGCCTGTTAAACCTATATAACACTTTGGGAAGAATTGTCATGTTAACTGTGACAATCCATGAACTAACATGTAATTTTCAATATACAAATATTGTACATGTTTTGTTAGATTTACAACTTTAATTTTCATTTTTGAGTGATTATAAATGGTATTGTATTTTAAATTTCAGTTTCTACATCTTCATTGCTAGTATATAGAAATACAATTGATATTTGTGGTTGATCTCATATCTTGTAATTTTAATGAACTCACTCATTAGTTCCAAGAGTTTTTGTAGCTTTCTTGGGATTTTATACATAGACAACCATGTGCTCTGCAAATAGAAAGTTTTATTTCTTCCTTTCCTATCTGTATGTTTTTTATTTCCTTATTGAACTAACTAGTACTGTATTGAATAACAGTGGCAAGAATGGATATCTTTTTCTTGTTTTAGATCTTATAACATTTAGTCTTTAGCTATTATGATGTTAGGTGTAGGTTTTTGTATAAGTTCTTTATCGACTTGAGGATGTCTCTCTATTCTTAGTTTACTGAGAGTGTTTATCATGTACGGGGGTTGAATTTTGTCAAATGCATTTCTTCACCAATTGATATAATCATGTGACTTTTGTTCTTTAGCCTCTTAATGTGGTGGGTGATATAGATAGATTTTCAAATATTAAACAGCGTGCATCCCTGAAATAAATACCACTTGTCCTTCTGTCAGTAAGTTTCTAGTTTGATTCCATAGATATCATAGAACACATTTTGTATGATTTCATTTCTTTTAAATTTGTCAAGGTTTGTTTTATAGCCCAGGATATGGACTCTCTTGGTATATGTTCTTTGAGCACATGAAAAGAATGTGTATGCTAATGATTTGGAGTGAAATGTTCTATAAACATTAATTAGATCCTGATGGTTGATGATATTACTGAGTTCTTCTATATACTTGCTGATGTTCTGACCAGTTGTTCCATCCATTGCTAAGATAGGAGTGTTGAAGTCTCCAATTATAATTCTGGATTTCTCTATTTCTCCTTTCTGTTCCATCGATTTTTACTTTACATATTTTGTTGGTTTATTGATACACATTTAGAATTCTTATGTATTCTTGATAGAGTGACCCTTTATCATTATGTAATATTCCTCTTTGCCCCTAATCATTTTCTTTGCTCAGAAGTCTACTTTATCTAAAATTAATTTAGCCACTCCTGCTTTCTTTCGATTAATGTTTGCATGGTATGTCTTTTTCGATACTTTTGCTTTCATCCTATGTATATCATTATATTTGAAGTGAGTTTCTTGTAGACAGCATTCAGTTAAGTCATTTTTTATTCATTCTGCCAATCTCTGTCTTTGAATTGGTATATTTAGACCATTTGCACCTAGCGTAATTATTGCTATGTTAGGGCTTAAGCTTATGATTTTATTTTTGACAAATCTATTTTTCTGTTGTTCTGTTTTTTGTGTTTTTTTTTTTGTACTCTGTTTCCCGCCCCCCTAGTCTCTATATAGGTTACATAAACATTTTAAGTTTAGCTTAGTTTTTAATTTAACTTTTTGTATAGCATTTTAATGATCGATCTGAGTAATCCACGATATATTTACAACATCACATTCTACTGCTGTCAACATTTTTCCAATAACAGTTAAGTGTAGAACCTTACCTCCCTTTATGCTCCTTTGCTATCCTTCATTTATAATATAATTGTCTTAAATATTTCCTTATATACATTGAGAACATCAATGGTATCATTTTTCTTCAATCATCAAACATAATTTATAAACTCATGAGAAGGAAAGTGTATTAGTTTTATTGGATTGTCATAACAAAGTACTACAGACTGGGTAGTTTAAACAACAGAAATTTATTTTGTCACAGTTCTGTAGGCTATAAGTCAAAAAATAAAGGTGTTTGAGGATTTGGTTCCTTCTGCAGCCTCTCCGCTTGATTTACTCTGTCCTCACATGGTCTTTGTTTTATGTGCATGCATGTCTGTGTTTTAATCTCCTCTTGTTATAAGGATACCAATCATATTGAATTAGGGTCCACCCATATGAACTTATTTTACCTTGACTACCTCTTTAAAGGTTCTATCTCCAGTCACATTCTGAGGTGCTGGGGTTTAGGGATTCAACATATGAATTTTGGGGAAAACAATTCAATCCATTAACAGAAAGCCTATTGTATTTATTCATATTTTTGCTCTTTCTGCTGTTCTTTCTTCTTCCCGATGTTCCAAGATCCCCTGTTTTACAATTTTCTTTCTATTTTGCAACTTCCTTTGCCATTCTTTTAAGGTAAAATAGGTCTACTAGCCACAGATTCTTTTAATTTCCTTCCTCTAAGAATGCTTTGATTTCTCCATCATATTTTCACTAGGTGGGGAATTCTGATTTCGCAATTATTTTCTTTCAGCTCTTAAAAAGCTTGTGCCATTTCCTTCCGGCCTTCCTGGATTTTTATTTAAAAAAATATGCTGTCAGAGGTGGCTCCATAGTGTAGTGGTTAGCACGTCTGCTTTACACACAGAAGATCCTGGGTTCACGTCCCAGGTGGAGCCACGGATCATACTCTGGGTGGGACGGCACCCCCCACCCCCGGGTGCTCTGGGGGGAGTGCCAGGCCCCGGGGGGGCCAGGCCCTAGGTGCGTGCTGCAAGCTCATGGGAGGAGGCACCCCGCCTTCAGAAATCCAGTTATTAAGGGGAGACGGCAACATCCGTCGGTCAGGGGTGGAAGTTGTGGGGAGAATTAAAGAGGCGGAAAGAAAATACTGTCAGTCCAATTGTTTTTCTCATAAGAAATGCATCATTTACCTATAGCTGCATTTAAGATTGTTTCTCTTTGTCTTTCGTTTTTGGAAGTTTGGCTATGATGTGTCTTGGCATGCATTTTTTAAAATTATATTTGAGTTCAATTACCATCTTGAACTGTAGGTTTATGTCTTTTGCCAAATTTGGGGAAATTTTCGCCATTTTTTTCTCCAAATACTTTTTTAGCCCCACCTATTTTTCCTCTCCCTCTGGAACTCTAATGACATGGGAGTCAGTGAAGCTCTATTTATTTTTTTAGTCTATTATTCACATTGGGCATTTTTTATTGCTCTGTTTTCAAATTCACAGATTCTTTTTCTGCCTTCTTCATTCTGACTTGAGTCTATCCACTGAATTTTTGAATTTGGTTATTGTATCTTTCAGTTCTAAAAAACTCTAGTTCTTCGTGTCTTCCATTTTATTTATGCAAATTTTGTTTTCTTTGCTGAGACTTTCTATTTTTTGTTTCAAGCATGTTTGTAGTTTGTAATTTCTCATTGAAGCACTTTTATGATAGTTACTTAAAAATTTTTTTAAAAATAATTTTCACATCTGTGTCATTTTGTTGTTGGTGTCTGTTGATAGTCTTTTATGATTTAAATGGAGATCTTCGTTCTTGTGACAAATCATTTTCTATTGAAACTTAGACATTTTTGGTATTTTGTTATGAAACTCTGGATCTTATTTAAATACTTTATTTTACAGATCTCCTCTCATACTGCTCTGGTGTGGGAAGGGCGGGTGCTGACTCACTATTGCCATGCTGAAAATAAAGCCCAGGTTCCCCATAGGCTTCCACTGATATTCTGGGGGAGCACTGTTGAAAGTCTCCACTCTCCACAAGACTTCCTCTAACATCACTCCAGCAAGTAGAGGGTGGGGTTCCTCATTCAGGTAGAAATAAAAATTCAAGTTCCCCACATGATTTTCACTGACACCATGGAAGGGAGGTTTTGTTACCTTTTGGTGAGGATGAAAATCCAAGCATTCTCAGACACCTCCTTGGCAGGGGCTGGTGTGGGGTTGGGTTCCCCGTTCCAGCCTGGCCAGGGTGGAAGTCTAGCCTCCCCATTGGGTCTTTGTTGATAGTGTTATGGTTGGGCCACAGATTTTTCTGTGGTATTTGGCTGCAGTTTTCTGTCTTGCTACTTTTCTCCTTTCTTGATTCTTTCTTTTCTTAATTTTATTTTTTTATTAAGATTATTGAGGTAACATAGGTTAATACAATTATATAATTTTCAGGTGTACATTATAATATGACATCTATTCTATTGTGTGATTACCACCCAAAGTCCAGTTTCCTTCAGCTACCATATATTTGATCCCCTTTACCCACTTCACCATCCTCCTACCCCGCTATATTTGACCTCCTTTACCCCATTTACCTCCTCCTTCTTCCCCCACCCTATACTCTCTGGTAACCACTAGCCCATTGTCCATGTCCATGAGTCTCTGTTTCTTTGTCCTGTTCATTTTTTGCTTTTAGGTTTATATACCACGTATAAGTGATATCATATGATTTTCAATTTTATCAGTCTGGCTTATTTCACTTAGCATGATTATTTCGAGGTCCATCGATGTTGTCGCAATGGCGGTATTTCTTCTCTTCTTATGGCTGAGTAATATTCCAGTGTATATATGTACCACAGCGTCTTTAGCCAATCAAGTATCATAAGACACTTCAGTTGCTTCCATGTCCTGGCCACTGTGAATAATTCTGCTATGAACATCGGCGTGCAAATATCTTTTTGGATATGGGCTTTCAAGTCTTTGGGGAAAATGCCCAGTAGAAGGATTACTGGATCATATGGTAGATCAATTCTTAGTTTTTTGAGGAACCTCCATACTGTTTTCCATAGTGGCTGTACCAATTTGTAGTTCCACCAGCAGTGTATAAGGGTTCCTTTTTCTCTGCGTCCTCTCCAACATTTGTTATTACTTGTCTGTTGATTATAGCTATTCTAACAGGTGTGAGATGGTATCTCATTATGGTTTTGATTTGCATTTCCCTAATAGCTAGTGATGTTGAGCATCTTTTCACATCTTTGTAGCCATTTGTATGTCCTCTAGGGAGAAATGTCTGTTCAGGTCTTCTGCTCATTTTTTGATTGGATTTTTGTTTTTCTGTTGTTATTGAGTCATATGAGTTCTTTATATATTTTGGATATTAGGCCCGTATAGGAGGTGTTGCTCACAAATATATTTTCCCATTGAGATGGTTGTCTCTTTACTTTGTTGACGATTTCTTTTGCTGAGCATAAGCTTTTTAGTTTGATATAGTCCCATTCATTTATTTTTGCTTTTACTTCACTTGCCTCTCAGGTCAAATTCATAAAATCCTCTTTAAGTCTAAGGTCCTTGAGTATCATTCCTATGTTTTCTTCTATGCATTTGATTGTTTCAGGTCTGATATTCAGGTCCTTAATTCATTTTGAGTTAATTTTGGTGGGTGGTGATAGAAAACCATCTAATCTCATTCTTTTGCAGGTGGCTTTCCAATTTTCCCAGCACAATTTATTGAAGAGGCTTTCCTTTCTCCACTGTATGTTATTGGCTTTTTTGTCAAAATCTATTTGCCTATATAAATATGGGTTTCCTTCTGGATTTTCGATTTTGTTCCACTGGTCTGTGTGTCTGTTTTGCTGCCAATACCATACCTTTTTGAATACTATCGCTTTGAGTATAATTTGAAGTTGGGCAGAGTGATGCCTCCAGCCTCGTTCTTTTTTCTCAGAATAGCTTTAGCAATTCGGGGTCTTTTGTGCTTCCATAGAAATCTGATGATTTTTTGTTCTATTTCTTTAAGAAATGCCAATAAGGTTTTGATGGAGATTGCATTAAATCTGTACAATGCTTTAGGCAATATGATCATTTTTAACTATGTTGATTCTTCCAATCCAAGAACACGGAATATCTTTCCATTTCCTTGAATCTTCTTTGACTTCTTTTAATAGGGTTTTGGAGTTTTCATTATATTGGTCCTTCTCATGTTCCGTTAAATTTATTCCTAGGTATTTTATTCTTTTTGTCGTAATTACAAAAGGAATTATTTTTTCCATGTCTTTTTCTGATGCTTCATTATTAGAGTATAGGAATGCTATGGATTTTTGAACGTTGATTTTGTATCCAGAGACATTACTGTATTTGCTTATTGTTTCTAGTAGTATTCTTGTGGAGTCTTTAGGGTTTTCTATATAGAGAATCATGTCATCTGCAAATAGTGACAGTTTGACTTTTTTGTTTCCTATTTGGATGCCTTTTATGTCATTCTCTTGCCTGATTGCAGTTGCTACGACCTCCAATGTTATATTGAATAGCAGTGGCGATAGTGGACAGCCTTGCCTTGCTCCTGATCTCAGAGGCAAGGTTTTTACTTTTTCACCTTTAAGTATAATGTTGGCTGAGGATTTGTCATATATGGCCTTTATTATGTTAAGATACTTTCCTTCTATACCGATTTTGTTAAGTGTTTTGATCATAAATGATGCTGTATCGTGTTGAAGACTTTGTCTGCATCTATTGATATGATCATACGATTCTTATTTTTTAATTTTTTTATGTGGTGTATCACATTAATCGATTTGCATATGTTGAACCATTCCTGTGCCCCTGGGATGAAGCCCAATTGATTGTGGTGTATAATATGTTGCTGTATTCGGTTAGATAGTATCTTATTTAGGATTTTTACATCTGTGTTCATGAGAGATATTGGTCTGTAGTTTTCTTTTTTGGTGTTATCTTTACCAGGTTTTGGTATCAGAGTAATATTGGCCTCATAAAAAGAGTTGAGACGTTCCGCCTCCTCTTTGATTATTTGGAAGAGTTTGAGAGAATAGGTATTAAATCTTCTTTAATGTTTGATAGAATTCACTGGTAAAGCCATCTGGTCCTGGACCTTTACTTTTTGGTAGACTTTTGATGATTGTTTCATTTTCCATACTGCTAGGTTTTCCAGATCTTCTTGATTCAGCCTAGGAAGATTGTAGTTTTCTAAGAACTGGTCCATTTCTTCTAGGTTATTAAATTTGGTGTTATATACTTTTTTCATAGTATTCTTGCATGATCCTTTGTATTTCTGTGATGTCAGTCCTAATTCCACCTCTTTCATCCCCGATTTTGTTTATTTGTGTCCTTTCTCTTTTTTCTTTAGTGAGTCTAGCCAGGGATTTGTCAATTTTATTAACCTCCTCAAAGAAACAGTTCCTTGTTGCATTTATATTTTCTTGTTTTTGTTTTTTTTTTTTCAATTTCATTTATTTCTGCTCTAATCTTGAAGATTTCTTTCCTTCTGCTGAGTTTGGGCCTCATTTGTTCTTCCTTTTCTAGCTTCTTAAGATAAAGTGTTCAGTTGTTTATTTGAGCTCGTTCTTGTTTTTGGAGATAGGCCTGTAATGATATGAACTTTCCTCTTATGACCGCTTTTGCCATGTCCCAAAGGTTTTGATATGTTTTACTATCATTATCATTTGTTTCTTTGTATCTCTTGATCTCTCTTTTTATTTTTTCTCTGACTCAGTTATGCTTCAGTATTATGTTGTTTAATCTCCATGTATTTGAGGTTCTTCCCACTTTCTTTTTACAGATGATCTCTAGTTTCAAAGCATTATAATCAGAGAATATGGCTGGTATGATTTAAACCCTCTTATATTTGTTGAGGTTATTTCTATGGCCCAGTATGTGGTTGATTCTTGAGAATGTTCATGTGCACTAAAGAAGAATGCATAAGCACCTGTTTTGGGATGAAAGACTCTGTAAATGTCAATTATGTCCAGTTGGTCTAATGTGTTATTTAAAGGTATTATTTTCTTTTGATTTTCTGTTTGGATGATCTGTCCATATCTGACAGTGAGGTATTTAGGTCCCCTACTATGATGGTGTTTTGGATTGTTTCTCCCTTGAGTTCTGTTAGTAATTGCTTTACATATTTTGGGGCTCCCTGTTTGGGAGCATAGATATTAATAAGTGCTATGTCTTCTTGGTACGTGATTCCCTTTATCATTATGAAGTGTCCCTCGGTATCTTTGTTACCTTTTTTTATTTTGAAGTCTATTTCATTTGATGTTAGTACCGCTACTCCTGCTTTTCTCTGAATGCCATTTGCCTGATATATTATTTTCCACCCTTTCACTTTGAGTCTATGTTTGTCTTTGGAGCTGAGCTATGTCTCCTGGAGGCAGCATATTGTTGGGTTTTGTTTTTTGATCCATTCTGCAACTCTG
>NW_011889751.1:27926-79984 GCF_000151845.1 Pteropus vampyrus
GCTTTTTTATTGGTGAGTTCAGTCCATTTACATTTAGGGTGATTATTACAATATGAAGTCTTCTTATAGCCATTTTATCTTTTGCTTTCTAGTATGTCGGTGTTTCCATTGCTTCCTTATCCTTGTGTTTCTGTTTTCTTTATTTTGGTTGGCTTTTGTGGATTTTGCCTCTGATTCTTCTTGTTTTATGTTACATTTCAGTTCTGACTCTATGGTGTGTGGTTACCATTACAAATATGGAAAAGATACACACACACACACACACACACACACACACAGATCTATGTATACATAGATCTATATATACATATAGATATATATATACATAGATCTATATATACATATAGATATATATACATAGATCTATATATACATAGATATATATACATAGATCTATGTGTGTGTGTGTATATATATATATATATATACAGTCCATTTTTTTTCTACTTGTACCTTATCTTCTTTCCTCTTTGTGAATTTAGATCTTCGAATCCTCCCCTTTTCAGTCGTTGTTATCTCAATTTGTTTCTATGTGTGCTGAACATTCATTACCATCTTGCTATAGCAATTCTCTTGTTATTATTTAAGCTTATAATGCCATGTTCTTAGTAAGGGTTGCACTCCTTTGCTTCTATTTGCCTGATAGTCACTTTGTTCCTGATTATGTATTTTTTTGTTGTTATTTTGTTTTAGGTCAGCTGACCACTTTCAGAATTTCCTGTAGTGCAGGCCTCGTAGTGGAGAATTCCCTCAATTTCGTATGTCTGAAATGGACTTTATTTGTCCTTCATATATTAAGGAGAGCTTAGCTGGATACATTATTCTTGGCTGGTCATTCCTTTCACTTAATAGTTTAAATATTTGATTCCATTCCTTCCTGGCTTGTAAGGTCTGCGCTGAGAAGTCTGATGATAATCTAATGAGTTTTCCTTTATATGTTACCATTTTCTTCTCCCTGGCTGCCCTGAGAATTCTGTGTTTGTCGCTGATTTTTAATAACTTTAATACAGCGTGTCTTCGTGAAGGCCTTTTTGGGTTAAGATAATTCGGTGTTATGTTGATTTCTTGAATTCCAAGTTCCAGCTCATTCCTTGGATTTTGGAAATTCTTGTGCACTATTTGTCTGAATATGCTTTCTAGTCCCTGCTCCCGTTCTCTCCCTTCGATGATGCCCATTATTCTTATGCTTCCTCTCCTGATGGTATCAGCTAGTTCTTATATTTCTCTTTCATTATTTTTCATTCTTCAGTATCTCTCTTCTTCCTTCTGATTTATTTCTAGATTTCTGTCTTCGATATCACTGATCCTTTCTTCCATTTGGTCAACTCTATTTCCCAAGCTTGCTATTTCATTTTTCAACTCTTGCATTGTATTTTTTATCTCCAGAAGTTCTATTTGGTTCTTTTTGAGGGATCAATCTCCCTTCTCTGCTCATCTAGTTGTTTTTGCAATTTCTGAAATTATTGATATGACTCATTTTGGAACTCACTGAGTTTTTTCAGAAGTACCATCCTGAATTCTCTTTCACTTATGTCGCATATTTCTATGTTTGTAAGCTCATGTTCTGGAGATTTTTCTCTTTTTTTCTGAGATGCCTTGTCCCTTGGTTGTTCATGGTGTTTAATGGACTATTTCTCCACCTGGGCATTAATGGAAGTGTATTCTGTTGTTTTTCCAGAAAGAAGATTTATTATATAAATGTCCCTCTTTAGCCTGCTGCAAAGAAGGTGCTTTTCTTTTGGTTTCAAGTAGGTGGCGTCTAAGCCTCTTGGATCCCTGCTTTATATAAAGCTTAACGTGTTTTATTTTCTTGTAGATTTTAATCACACTCACTACTCTCAGTTTCAGTCTCTGTCAGTGTTAGCAACAGTTTTGGTGGTGTTTGCTCAGTTTCCCTGGGGCTCCGCAGTGATCAGTCTCAGAGGGCATGGGGGGAGGGGCCCTTTGGGTTGGGGGTTGGCGGCTGCAGCTCAGACTTTGTTTTGCAACCGGGGCTGGTTGAAATCAACTGTTGTTTCTCTGCAGTCCCGTCCCACTTCTCAGCTTTCTACCTTGATGACTGAGCCCTGCTGCGGCTGCGTAGAAAAGTCCTGGTGCTTCCAAGCAGGGCTGATGAGGGAAAATGCTGAACCTTCTCCCCTCCCCCTCCTCTTGCAAGGAGTTCCCTCGGCTGTAAGAGGCACCTTCTTTATTTATCCCAGTCCACCGCCCAACACCCAGGGTTCTGACCTGTGGTAGCTTTTGTGCACAGATCCCATGCTCAGATGTGCTGGTGTGCAGTTTGGGTGTTTTTTGTTCAGTTTTAGATGTTCAACTTATTGTTGTTTCAAAGGGAAACATCTGAGGATGTCTCTTACTCCACCATGTTTTCCCAGAATTCCTCTCCTTTTTTGATTCTTTGTCTGGAGACAACAGGCTTTTTAAGGTGGGGTTTTTTTTTTTTTTTTTTGGTCTGTGAATATTGTCACTGGCTCCTCCAACGCCCATTCCTGGATATATGAGGCTCAAAGTAAACCCATAGGACTCACTTCTGTGTCATTCCTTGAGATCCAAAGTCTCTAGCTGATTTGCCTTCTGCTGTCCAACTCTCAGAGTCTTATTTTTGTTCTATAGATAATTACCAGGGTTTTTCTCTATATTTAGTGGGCAAATTAGGAAAATTTATGTCTATTCTACCTTACTGGAAGTAGTAGTCCCATAATCCCAAATAGCAATTTTATATCTTTGACTTATTTGACCTCCCTGCAGCATATGACTCGGTCAACTACATCTTTCTTCTTGAAGTTCTCTTTGATTATTACTCCACTTTTGCTTTTCTTCCTAATTATCTTGTTTGTTGCTCATTCTTAATCAACATTATGGAGTCCTTTTCCCTTGCCTATCTGATAGATTTTAGGGTTCTCCATGTTTCATCATCAGATTTCTAATTGCCCCTCTATGTCCTATCATGATTGGCTCTCAGATCTAAATAGCAAGGTCAGGTCTTTTTGTCAAACTACCCATCCATATATCCAATTGCCTACAGGACATAAACACTTCAATACCTCACAAGTATTGCAGACTTAACTTGTCAAAAATTAAGTTCATCATTTTCATCTCAAATCTGACTTTTTTCCTGTAGTCTTAGAGAGGTATTATGATATATTGGTTAAGCATGTGCATCCTAAAGCCTAGATTCAAATTGAAGCTCAGTTGTTAGCTATGTGCAAGTTATTTAATTTTTCAGTACACTAAGTTCATCATCTGTAAAATGGGGTAGCAGCTATTTCACATGTTAAAGAGTGGTTTATTATGACTTAAAATTCTTCAAAGTCCTTTCCTCTTTCAGGATTCAATCCAAATCCATTACCATGGCAAACAAGGTTTAGTCCCATGTTTGACACCCTGCCATCACTTCTGCCCTTATCATTGCTAATACGCAGTCTATATTCTCCCCTACTAAACTTGTAGTTTTTTTAAAATGTACCATGTTCTTCCTAACCCTACTGCAAGAGAGGTTTTGTCCTGCCCTTTAAAAAATAACAGTTCTGATCTTTTAAGAAACTGATCAAACCTTCAAATTCAAGCTGATGAAGACCCTTCCTTGACTGATTTAACACTTACATAACTTTTATCATGCCCCCAAGAAATATTCTAAAAAGCGCCACATGCATTAACTCCACTAACTCATTTCATACCTACAATTCCATGTGTGAATAATATTATTATCCTTATTTTATTGATAAAGAGAATGAGGCACAGAGGTATCACACAACTAATAAGAGGCTAAGTAAATATATCACTCTAGGCTGATCCCTCCCAAATCCAAGCTTAGACTGGTTACCTCTTTTATGTGCTTCTACATAACTCTAAACACACTTTTAAGTCAGTCTTTTTATTGTCTATTCCTCCCACAATACATGGAGATTGGGAGCTGTCTTTTTATCCCAGCCCCCAGCACAGGACCTTACCTACTAAATGTTTGCTGAGTGAATGAATGGGATGTAAGTTGAATGAAACAAATGAAATTTAACAGGAAGGAAAGTAAGGGACTGTCCTTGAGTCCCAGGAACCAGCGGTACAATGCAGGATAAGCAACTGTGTCTTCACACCACTCTGTGTAAGAACCATTTTGATTTGTGGCTTGTCAAAAAAACCCATTCCAACAACAGTGGGATATAACTGTCAAAAAATCTAAAGGAATAGCAACCCTCATTAGCTCAATCCCTCACAGCTAGAGTCACAGTAGCTCAGCCCTGTCTTCGTTATGAGCCACTCCTGACTTAGGCAGTGCACATAGTACGTTTCAAGTCTAAAACAGCATCAAGTGGTAGTTATATTCAAATTCAAAAACATCAAATTAAAAAATGTGTCACACACATACATATACATATACATGTATGTGTGTGATGCATAATGACATGGGGAATTTATATCTGTTTCCTTTTATTAACCAATGTCACCCCAATACATTTAATTGAAAATTTTTAAAAAGGCTTGCTATAAAGCACTATAATGAAGACAGCAGTGTATTGACATAAAAAAATGATTCAATTAGAATCACTGGGTTTGTGACAAAGATGACTATGGGGGAATACTAAAACTATGAATGTTATTTTATCAAACTTCATTAGGCCTGCTGTAAAAAAAAATGCAGGACATAAAATTGGATATATAATATGGTCACAACAACAACAACAACAACAAAATTTAGGCTTAAAGAAAAAGATGAGAAAGAAAGACAAAAATGTTAATAGGAGTTGTCTTTGGTTGTGAGAATGTGAGAGGGTTGAGATTATTGTCCTTCATTCTTTCCACATTTTGTATTTTTTCAGAATTTTTTGTAATGAGCACACTGTATATTTTCCTCTTCAAGTTTCTTCATTTGTTCTTATAAAAGAAAGAGAAGGGAAAATGGCTGAGAGCTATTGTAAGATGCCATTGATTGCAAAACCCATACTGTCTTCAAAGAATAGAAAAAGCATGCATCTTAAAGTTGATGAAACATGAGTGTCTGCAATCTTAGCCCCGCCACTTGGCAAACCCTAAAATAGCCTCACTAGCCATCCAGTGGGAATGCTAGGAGTAAATACAAAGCTTTTATATAACTTCTGAGTTACAGCATTTCCTTAAAACCTATTCCCTTTTTCCCACTTCTCTATGTTAGTCCAGGCAGTACAACAGGGTGTGTGTCTGTCCATTTCCTTCTTAAGATTCTCCTCTAGTCCTAAGGCCCTACTGCAAATCCTAGTCCATGTGGATGAGGCTGAACCTAGATCTCTGAAACTTCCAGTCCCCAAATGGAATCTAAGGTTAAGTTAATTGTCAAGAAGTCCCTCACTTTGAGGATACCTTTAACATTTGGGCTTCTGACTCTCAATCAGCTTTTTCTGATGACCTGAGACTTGCCCCACCCTTTGGACTCTATGTATTAGACACACTGGTGGTCCCCCAAAGGCTGGCCTCTACAGCTCTGTTAGTGTCTGCAGTACTGCTCTGTTCCATTGTAAAAAACAGACTCACAATTGCATCAAGAGCAGCTCCTAAAACACCATCATGGCTTGAAGCCTGCTGCAGTGTTTAAAGCACATTCGCTGCTTGATTTTCTGCCTGTGAATCATTTATTGAGTGAATTATCTTTGGTCATTTAAAGCCCTAGTTTGTCCCTCCTCCCAGAGGCTGCATCCATGCACCTCCACTCTCAACCACCAAGATTGCCCCTCTCTTTGCCAACAATTTATGTGTGCTCAGGAAATGCAAACTCATTCTAATATCAGCCCAAGAAAAAAAGCATTAGGAACAGAAGTGGCTATGAAATCAATTCTGAAATACATTTCTAAGCCAAAAGGGGAGAATTTGGAGCTTATCAGTACCAGTGATAACTTCAATTAGTGCTTATAATTAAGAGTCGGCTTGATTCTTTGAAGATACTCAGGGGCACATACATAATCTGATGAAATCTGTGAAGCAAAAATAAGCACTATATACATATTTTTAGCTGTCTGGAGGTAGATCACAGTTAATATCTGGCTGAGAATAAACTAGAAATCAGAGAACTAGATAAAACCCCAGGGAAAAATAATAGAATGGCCTGAAAGCTCATCACCACTGAAAAATGAGATTTAGAAATGCTTAAGAGATGGGGGTAGAGAGATGAAGAACTAAAAAATAGGGTAGAGGAAAGGAGGGCAAGAAGAAAAAAGAATTGGAGAGGGACTTGTAGACACTCTGGAGATATTTGATGGTAATAGTAATGAAGATGGAGAAGAAAATCTGCAGTGCTGACTTTCTGCCTGCTGCAGGACTCGGGCAGTGAAGGAGACTCCAGTGTATAACAAGTCTTGGGCAACTGTATCTGGCAAGGAGAGGCTAAGGGATGTCTACAGGGATGAGCTGTAGATATTTGCATTCATTTTTTTGACAGACTCAAAATAAAAAGGACAGGCAAGAGGTGGAAAATGTGGTAAAAAGAAGTAATGAAAAAATCGGAAAACCAGAAAATGAAGCCCTAAAGAGTCTGGGACCAGGAAAAAAGAGAAGCATGTGGTGAAAATTCAAGATAAAAACTACTTGAGGTCCAGCTATTTTAAGAGATGCCTGATGTGAAGAGCCAAATGAGACACAGCCTTAGTCATCACTGCGTCCTCAATGTCTGGTTTAGTCCCTGGTACATTGTGAATGTTCACAAAGGTTTTGTATGATTCAAAGTATATATATATACATGTATGTGAGTACACATGGATACTCCTATAGAAAGTTGGGGGAGAACTAAACAATAAAATGCTCTTCAGAGATATGACAAACCTAGCAGAGTTTATTCCTGCCTCTATCTCCACTAATGCTTGGTCCTTCAGATCATATCAAGCTCTAATCCCCCCTTTCTCAGGACCCCAACTGCCCTGTTTATGAAACCCATCTTGCTCTGAGCATATGATTATATGGATTGTTGTCTTTTCTATGCATTCATTGAGGGTAGAGAGCAGTCGTCCACAGCACCACATGGAACATAGGTAGACGCATAATAGGTGCTCAAAAAAAAATTGAAAGAATTAAATAAGTGGAAAATCCAAGTATTCGTCAGATAAATAGTGGGTTGATCTTATTCTCCAAAGAGTTGCTTTAAGGTAGAAAGGGAAAGTGGCAATTTCCCAGCAATGGTGGCTAGCACTTGCTTATTGCTTTGGAGAACATGGCAGATGAGGCTGCTTGCTCCCTCCCTCCACTTTCTCTTCCCAGAGAGTGTCCTGACCCCAAAGGTCATACTGAGAGTCAGAATATTCTATTCTTAGTTAATTTATTCTGCCGGGTAAAAAAAAAACCTTTAATATATTCCTACTACATGAGGAGATACTTTGCCTAAAAGTGTGACCTCACATTTTAGGACAAAGACCCATTTTAAGGCATTGCTATTTTTATTATTTTTTAAGAAAATAAATACATCTCTGTGTATTATATTATAGAGTTTATATACAATTTGCAGGGATGATTCTCATCTTGCACATAATAAAAAGGATCCCTAGATGTGCTTTAACAGAAATGTGACTAGGAGATGATAATGACACCTAACATTTATATAATATGATCTAGTTTGCAAAGGTTCCTCTTATCAATTGTTATATTTAGTTCTCACAGCAATATTATTACAGTTTACCATTTTACAGGTTTAAAAACTGAGATTTGGAGAATTTTAGTGATTTTCTGGTAAATGTTAGATGCAAGATTTGAATGTGCATATCTTACAAAGATCAACTGTGCCTAGAAATTTTTGCTGCCCAGTCCCACCTGCAAGAGCAGCTTGCCATGTCTTCCTAATAAATGTGATTTAAAGCTCTTTCCTTTGGGAACTGTTCTATCCTCTATGAGGTATCTGAGCTGCAGCCTGGTTTATTCCCCTCTCCCACTAGCCTTCTTTTGGAGGACCCAGTCTTTCTCCCTGCTGCAGCTGAGCGGCCTCTGTCTGGTCCAGCTGAATGAACAGGAACAAGTCACTTAACCACTATGAGCCTCATTTCATCTCCTTGGGGCAGATATGAGGATAAAGTGTGACAATGCATACCGATCTACCAGCACAGTGCTGACAACAGTGACAACAGTCATTTTCAGACTATGTGATCAGCCATGTTTCATTTAAGAAAATATGACACATATACATGGAAACACATGCATGGCCATGCATGCGTGTGCACGAACACACTTGCTCACACACACATTCCAAATCCATATTTCCAGTGGCTTACTGGGTGGATGTTAGCCAGTTGTTTACTTTAAAATAATCTGTTAAGCTGTGCATTTATATTTCATGCATTTTTCTGCATGTGTGCTATATTTCACACACGAAATAATGTTTTTTAAAAGTTCTGTTTTTCCCAACTGACAAAGTAAATTATGTACCTGTGAAGATTATTTGAAGTATTAAAATGTAATAAATGAATATAAGACAATGCTTTTAAAATATGAAAAAGTAATTGGTTGTCTTTCTTATCTCTGGAACAACATGTTGTAAATGACAAGACCTCCATTAACTCTGAAAGCCCAATAAAAGGGCCTACTTTGCTCCTACCAAAAGAAGGCAATCACTTCTAGCAGATCCACAAAGATTGGTTGGGAGTGCAATTCTCTGGGAGAAAAAATGTTTTATTTGTGTTGCTGTCCTCGAGGATCCTGTTGACATTATCTGAAGCCAAATAATTAATTAGATACTATGCTGCCACAGAAAAAAACAAACACTCCAAAATGCTCATCTCACTCCTCTTCCCCAACCTACCTAAGACTAGTTGGGAATATAAAAATGGTGGTAGAGCTACTGCATTATTTGTTATTGAATATTCTTTTGTCTTAACCAAAGATGATTCATTAAGAGTGGTTATTGAAAAAGAACCTGATTGCTAAGGCAAAGATACACAAAATCTTCCACTGTAGATTCGAACTATAGTTCACCCAATAAAATAGCAGGAGATTATTATTTTCATTCATACTATTTTCTCTGTTTCTTTCTTCCCCTCCTTGTACACACCTCCAAGCCTTATTGCATGCTGCTTCTTCTCCCTAAAACACTGTTCCCCATTGCCATCCCAGTTCTTACTTAGCTAACTTGTACTCTTCTTCTATCTTAGTTTAGATGACACCTCCAAGAAGCCTATTCAAAGCTACCCAAGGTTAGACTTGATGCTATTCCTCTGTACTCCCATAGGACCCTGTACCTTCTCTCTCATAACCCTGGTCATACTAGATTATAATGGCTCGTTTACGGTCTTGTTCACTGTGGTAGTCCCAGCATCTATCACAGTTTCTGACACATAGTGAGTATTTGATGAAGGCGGTTGAATGAATAAGTGTAAGAAAATTTATTTCTATGAAGCTTTTCCCATATCTCCCAGTCAGAACAAATCGCTCTTTCCATAGTTCATAGCACCTTTTTTACAGACCTGTATTCTAGGCTGTCTTATGTTATAGCTAGTTGTGCACTGGATGTCTTCTCTCACAATGCTTCATTCTTCCAGTGGGCAAGGAATTAACCTTATATATCTTTGTATTTGCCCTAGGACTTAACTTCTGCCTTATTTGTACAAAGTAGATGATTGTTGAATTTAGTTATTTCTCTGCCCTCTAGCCCCCATCACACAGTTAATAATTAGTAATGATTGGTTCATGATCTGTAAATAAAAACTTAACTGCACTAGAGAAATTGCTATTTAAAAGAACAGGTTAGCGAATATTTGAGGAAAGCAAAATAAAAAAGAATAATGTGAATAATTATCTTTTAGTTTATCTGGTTTGTAAATTTAAGATGTCATAAACAGGGTTTTGAAGATTTTTCTGCAAGTATAAATGTACTCATGATTATTTTATATTTTGCAATTTTACTGTTCCTGCTCCTTGGAATACACACACACATATACATACATATATACATACATACATACATACATACATACATACATACATACATACATACATACTTACATACATACATACATACATACATATATATTCTGATATATATATCAGAATTAATTTTAGAGAACTAGATGTGAAGACACTGAGATGTCATGTGCATACGTACACACACATGTATGGAAAAAGAGTGGTAAATTAGAGAGATCTTTTTGGTCTCAGTTCTAATCTAAGAGGGTCTCAATTAACTGAGATGAGAGGCAGCATAATGAACATAGACTAACACTTTTGCAAGCCACTAATTTAAACTCAAGACATGCATATTCAGTCATTGTAATTTGTTACTTATATTGCATGCTTGTCTGTTTACAACTTTAAAAAATTAAATGGAACATTGCCATCTCTACTGACCTCCCAACTTGTACTCTTTTCCTTGCACAGTCCATTTTCCACACAATTTGCCAAGGTGTTCTCATAAAAACATAAATTATATCATATGTGTCCACTGCTTAGTACTCTCCAATGTCTTCATATCACATGAGAACCAAAAATCCAAAATCCCTACCTTGGTCTGGCAGGCCCTGGGTGACTCAATCTCTACATACCTCTCTAAACTATTCTCCATCTTGCTTTGATTTTCTTTCAGTTTCTTGAACAAGCCAAGCTATTGCCAGCTTAAAGACTTTGTAAATACTATTCCCATTGCCTGGAATGCTCTTCCCTTAGATCTTCCCAGGACTGGTTCCTTCTCATCTTTCTGGTTTAAAGTCAAATATCATTCCCCATCTATTTAAAGTAACCCTCCATCCCAACACTGGTTACTTTCTAAATCGTTACCTTCAGAGCAGTTATCACCATTTAATATCATTATTTTGTTTACATACTTGCTTATTATATGTCCTCTTCTTTAAGAAAGTTCTATTAAAGCAAAAACCTTATACATTGCTATATCCTCAGCAGCTAAAATAGTGCTTCATACAGAGTAAGTGCTTAATAAATATTCATGAAATAAATTATTGTGAAAATCAGTTGGGATCCTTTTCAGCACTGAATTAGTTCAATGTCTTGCCTAGGGCTGAGCAATTTAGTCTAATTTGATTTAATTTAGTTCAAAAAGCATTTATTTGTTCTATTTGCCTCTGATTCTCCAGAACGTAGGAATAGTGCCTGACATGGTGTAGGTACTCAACTAACAGTGATTAAATGAAGGAACAAAATGTGCACCTACTGTGTGCAACACCGAGACAGGGACAGCCACTAGCAAAGGGGCCACAATAATGAGGAAAGCAGACCAGGAGCCATTTGTTGTCAGGCCTGGTCTCCATGGTAACCTTTCAATAGAAAGCATAGAAAAGCATCTATTTTATACCTTTTCCCCAGACCAAATAAGAGCTATAAAGAAGCTGAAAAAAGGAGAAGCATTTTTTTTTCTGAGGCCCACATGACCTCTCTTTTCCATTGACAGGGTCTGAATCTCCAAACTGCTTGTGGGGTAGACTTGTGGGAGAGGCCTTTCCATCAGTCTTGTGCAGCATAGTGCCAGTTTCCCAGTAAGATAATCCCTTAGGGCCGACCTGAATCACTGTGGGGAAGGAGTTTCCATGGAGAAGGCTGCTCTCCTTAGCTCCTTTAGGCCTGGATGAAAGGTTGGTATTGGCAAGGAGGATGAAGGTTAGCTTGGATTAAAGCTGCAACTTTGAAGCAGGAGATGGGCTCTGTGTTACCTCTGGGGCTTTTCCTACAGCTGCATCTCTCTCCTGCTGCTCTAGTTACAATACTGGTGACATCTTTATGGAAAAAGCACTATCTATACTATAGATTATACAGAAAGGTTCTTTCTTAAGGCATCAGCTCAGCAGGGCTGAGGTGGACTACCTATTAAGAATTGCTCACAAGATATATTACTTCTATTTCTCCAAACTCTCCAAAGTAGGATAACGCTCGCTCCATGTTACAAATGAGGAAACTGAGACTCGAGTTAAATAGAAGTTTAATAGCTCAGACTCTGGAGCCAGACTACCTGAGTTGAGCTCTATCACTGTGAAATCTCAAGTAACTCAATCTTACAGAGTCTCAGCTTCCCCATCTTTAAAGTGAGTGCAAAAATAACATATACCTCCATAGAGATCGCATATGCGCACGTGCGCACGTGCGCGTGCGCGCGCGCGCACACACACACACACACACACACACACACACACACACTAATCCTTTGAAAGTTCTTTGCACATTATCTGGTAAAGAGTACCTCATTGCTCAATAAATATTAGTTGTTGGCATTATCCTAGGTTACCTAAGTAGTGTAGAGACCAGATTCAAATCCATGTTTGTCAGACTCCAAAGCCCAAATTTCTTCTTTTATACCAGGGGTTCTTAGTATGCATCAGGGTGACATAGAGCACTTGTTAAAACATAAGTTACTAGACTTCACCCCTACAATTTTAGATCTGGGTGGAGCCTGAGAATTTACACTTCTAACAAGTTCCCAGGTTTTGCTGATGTTGCTGGTCTGGGGAGCCCGCTAAGGACTACTGCACAAAATTTCTATACCAGAACTTTGTTTTCAAATAATATCCAAGTGACTCAAGAAATTTTAGATGATAATAAAGTGTAAATGCTTCTAGAGCAACTGCATTTTAAATAGAGGATTATGGAGGCTGAGAGACTGCAGTTATGCCTACAGAGAAGCACAAAGTAAGGTTGCTTTTTTAGAGCAAGGAACTTGTCCTTCCAATCACGAAAAGCTGGAAGCCAACTCTTCATTCAGTGATTATGCAGCTACTGCATGCAACATAAGAAGGCTCTAGGGGAGAATCTTCTCTTGACTGTTCACTAGAACTATAATGGCAAGTGGCCAACCCTGATGGCCATGCCCAAACCACATTATTGGCACTGGCTAAGGCCTGAGCTTACACCTTGGGAATTTGGGGGCTAACGGGAGACATTAAGCCAGTAGGTTTGTTTTAACAGTGAGTCCACTTGACTGGGATAGACTTTTCCTTTTGGTGGAACAACTATAAAATATTACTTCACCAACAATTCATTTCAAGAAGAGTGGAACTTGGATACATGGACCTTCTCAGTTCTCTCACTAACTAAAGTCCATGCTTAGGAACTCTGTACCCTGGAACTTCCAAATGACTTTCCTAAATTCCTATCTCTAGTTCAGCTACTACTGAAGATAACCAGTGCACCACATAGGGCTCATGCAAAGTCCCCTCTCCCCACTGCTTCTTAAGGCCCTCTGCCCTATGCTTAATGCCCATAGCAGGTATCCGTTTCCACTGTAGACTCTAAATTATTTAGTTTCTCCCACACCACCATAAGCACTCCAAACACCAGATGTTAATCTCCTAGTAAGCAATCTTTGCCCAAATTTTCCCAGGAACTTGTGTTCAAAGTGTAGTTCTTTGGCATAGCTCCTCAAAATGCAAATATCCCTGACAAAATAACACATCAAAGCACAGCAAGTCTTAATACCTCAGTGTCAGTGATTTGGGGAGCCCTTTCCAAGGAGCAGAAACCTAAGAAAAATGGGGCAGAAACCTCAAGCTTCTCTAGGACTGGGACTATGACTGACACATCTCTATAGTCATCTCCCCAAGAAGGCTCTACCTTTTTTCTGCCCCGTGTCTTTTCATATTTTGCTATTTCTTTGGGAAAGGCAATTGAGTGTCTATATGCATTAGCTGCTAAGTCTTTCAAAACACATCTGTATATTGAAAATGTGGAAATTTTACATTACTGCCCCATGTCCCCAATTTTGATTTTTGTGAACAACAGGTAACTTCCTTATCAGAAAGTGAAAGATTGCCTCCCCCTCACCTGCCTCATCTCCTCATACAATGTTACAGCTCAAAAATCCTTCAGTAATCATCAATTGCCAATGTTTCTCAATTGCAGTTAGGCATTAAAACCAACTAGGTCACTTTTTAAGATCACAGATAACTGGGCCCTACTCCATATCTACTGAGGCTCCAACAAGGAGACCTGGGCATTCAGATTTTTTAAAAATGGGCCTTCCATTTCTTCTAATGTACATACTTAGTTGACCTAGTTCAAGCTCTTCATTTTAAAGATGTAGAACCTGAAGTCCAAGGAGGGAAGGCACTTGTTTAAGGTTACACAGCCAGTTAGTGGCAGAACTGAATCCGCAGTCCAATCTTGAAATAGCCAATTAATTGCCTTTATTTACAACTTTGTCCAGAGCTGCTATTTCTCTGTGTGGCTTACAAGTTTAAATGTACCCAGCAAAAAGCTATAAAATAAAGAATGTGAAGGGACAGAGGGAAAGAGGGAAAGAAAAATAAAGCATAGTGGATTTCAAACCATTCAAAGACTTCCATGGGGATAAGAACTTGTGAAAGTCTGAAATTTCCAGTAATTACTAGCTGACAGAATTTGCACAGGAATTATTTGAGTCACACTGCAAACACTATTGGGAATTTCATGATCCCTGAGCTCAGTGGCTCTCATCTTTGTATTGCTATTAATTGTCCATGCTTGGTATTTCATCCCAGTATACTTTCTTCAATTATCCTTTGTGCTGTGACACTTTTGACTTTTGTGAACAACAGGTAACTTCTTTACCAGAATTCTACCCAATTCTCTGTCTCCTTGCAGGTCAGACAGGCTCCCATCCATTCTTTCCATGTTAAAGTCACTTATGGAGGGGCAGAGACAAGGTCCCCAATGGACCTACTTACATGAGTTGATTTTCTTTTCACATTTATTTGGGGAGAAAGATAACTTGAAGCCTCCAAAGCTTTTCTACCAACACATCAATGACATTCCAATCTAGAGAAGGGACTTTTAACTATCACAATTGTCTTTTTAAAAAAGGATCCTGAAAGAAATCAAGCCATTGTCAATTCAAGATTAAGAAAAAGCGGCTGAGGGTTTAAAGCATCAATTTCTCAACCACCTTAACCTTCTACCAATACTCAAGTTACCCCTGCCTTCCACATTCATGATTTCTGCCCTTCTAAACCTTGATAGAAAAGGTCATAAAATGATGCTGAAGTCATTTTATGCATAGCTTTGGACTTCCCCATCACATTCCCCATAGTATCTGTCACATACCTTCTCTATTCATTCAAGTCCCCTCTACTCAATCTTGCCTCCCACCTCACTAAAACCAAAGTCATTGAGTTCTCTAGAGTTCCTTATTCCTTATATTTCTACCTAACATTCTATTTACTTCTTCGTATCACTTATCTTCTCTGCAATGACTGCCTGTATCCATCTACTTGCCATTTCCTTAACTTCCAACACTCTGTCTTCTATCCCTACCACTCTCCTACACTCTTCTACTTTCATCAGTAAACTCATGAAATGAAATACTTTTAGAGCATATGGCACAGTTCTCAACACAGAATAACACTGTAGATTTTTCCAAACAGAAGTAAGTACATATGTGTACCCACTCATGTGTGCGCATGCGCGCGCACACACACACACGCGCGCGCACACACAGAGTCAACTCCAGTGGCTTTTCCTCTCTCATTTTTTATCTCTATGTGGTATTTGACACTATTGACCACTCTCCTTCTCCTGAAAGTTTCTTTCACTTGACTCCAGGACACTATACATTAGTGTAGTGTCTTATCACTTCTTTATCTTTTTATCCTATCCCTATGAAATGTGGTCACATACTAAGGTTCACAACTGAAATCCCTTATCTCTCTAGAGTCTCTCTTCCAGAGATCACTGCGACTCAAACCATTGTCTCAAACCATGTACTAGTGCCCGTCAGCACACTGTTAGTGCTAGCCCACAGTGAGATGAGAATCTTGTCAGTCAGTCAGAATGTCAGTCACTCACATTACTAAGCATATAGATTAGTTCAGCCAATAACAAAGCTTTCTTGATGAAGGAAGCTGTGCATTGATTTACATTTTTCACAAGTGTTTTCCCTTGTCATGGCCTAGTGCTTTGAGGAGCATTGCCTTTGAGATCCTTTACACTGTTATGGCTTCAGTACTCATCTCTATTAAAAAAAAGTTCACTCAAATCAATATTAACCCCAGCTTCTTCCTATAACTCCAAAGCTGTATCTCTAGCTGCCTGCTGGACCCCAATCATCACCAACAACCTGGATATTCCATTAGCTCTTTAAACTCAATAAGTCAAAACTAAATTCATACCTGAAATGCTTTTTGGAAACAAATAATCAAACATACGCATATCCAAATATATCATTTTATATAAATTGTCATCATACACAAATGCATGAATTCATTTTTCTTGTAAAAACTTTTAAAGTTACGAATAAGATCCATTTGCATACAATCAAGGTCCATTCCTTTCCTCCCTCAGAAATAGCCATTGTTGACAGTTTGAATTTTGATAATCTTTTAAATCTATTTCTAAACATTTACATACATATAAAGAATATGTACTTGGAGAAAACATAGGTCATTTTGTGTGTGTGTGTGTGTGTGTGTGTGTGTGTGTGTGTGTGTCTGTGTGTGTCTGTGTGTGTCTGTGTCTGTGTGTGTGTGTTTTACATCTCGGTGCCAGCATATTGTAATGTACCATTGTCAAGTTGTACTTTTCATTCAACAAAATATTTTGTAAATCTTACCATGTTAGTCCACATAGCTATATCTCATTCTTTTAAAATTAAATTTATTGAGGTGACATTGGTTAATAGCATTATACAGATTTTAGGCATATAACATTATAATTTTAAACCTATTTATTTCATGCTCACCACCAAAAATCTAGTTTCCTCCATTACCGTATATTTGACCCCCTTTATCCAATTCACCCTGCCCCACTGCCTTCCCCTCTGGTAACCACTATTCTGTTGTCTACGTACTTATGAGTTTGTTTTTGATTTGTTTTGTTAGTTCATTTGCTATCTTAATAGTTCTTGTAGAAAAGACATCCATGGTTTATTTAGCAATTTATTATCTATGTATCTTGTATCAGAGACACTATGTCTCTGAAACCACTCTATTTTCTTTCTGGGCACACAAAAAGTCATGAGCAGGGGTTGGGGGGGCAGGGGCAATATGACTAGTTCTAGCCAGTGGAAAGTGGATGGCAATGATAAATTCTATTTCTAAGCCTGGGTCTAAATCTACAATAAAATCCTCTGCTCTCTCTCTTGCCCTTCTATAGTGACCATGGGGGCCATGTGTGGACAATGGTGGTATATAAGACTAGAGTAACCAGACCTCTGAATTACTGTATGGAGCAGATGATCCCTCTCCTCAGTGACCACACTGGACTGTCATGTGAGCAAGCAAGGTATCTTTATAGTGTTAAATCACTGAGATTTTAGGATTGTTTATTGCAACATCTATTATTGCTTATCCTGACTGATACAGATCTTTAGATTGTTTCTAAGATTTTACTGTTTCACACAATGCCACAATGAACAACTTGTGCATGTGTGTAGTTGTTTTCCTATGAAAAATTCCTTTCTTACAATTTATATATTGTTCTGGCTGAAATCTCATGGTCATTGTTAACTACTTCCACTTTTGCCCTCCTCCATATCAAATTAGTTAAAAAGTTTTGGTCACATCTCTTGCATGTATTCTTTTCCCACCCCTTCTAATATCAATCCAGATCAGGACATCTACCTCCTATCTGGTCTCACTTCCTAAATCCTCTACCCACTCTAATCTATCCTGACAACCACAGCTGATCTAAGTTTCATAAACCTCCACTTTTATCCTGTCACTGTTATCAGTTAAGAAATGATCACTAGCTCTTCATTCCATATATGATAAAATATAAACACCTTGACCTGAAATTTAAGGTCATAATCTAGCCCTATTCTACCTTGCCAACATTACCATCAGTTACTTCCCCAAAGAAACTCCATTTCAATCAGAAATACCTTTCCTTAAATCTGAATTTACTCCCTATATTCACAATGCTGCTTTTGTTTGGTTCCCTTCTCTATTGAGTCCTACTCATCTTTTAAGACCAAGATTATATCCTCTTCCTTCTGTGAAACTATTTCTGATCATTTTACCTCACTGGCATCTCCAAGTCCATAAATTTCTTTTGCACTTTTATTTCTTCATTTGGCTCATGGATGTTCTCTCTTTAACCTTTAGGACAGTTTCATACCATCATCCACATTAAGACCTCCTTGCAGAATGGCTTTCCTCCCTCAGGATTTCATCTGCTCTGAAATCTTCTATCATATATCTTTTTTTCTTCTTTCCACTTAAGAGTACTGTGCTACCTCCTTTTTGTCTCTCTTCCACCATTCGAATTTCTTCTTTTTTTCCAAAAATATTCCCATGTCCTCAAGCTCAGTTTCTCTTTCTCTTCTGGCTCTTTTCCACTGACCCAAAGAGAATCTCTCATCTTTTCTTGCCCAAATTAAGGTCAAAATGGGTAAGGGTGTGAGGTTACAAGTTGCTACTTCAAGCAAAGTACAAGCAACAAAGATCTTATCATTACGCTGGGCAGATGTTTGAAATTTCACAAGATAGGGCAAAGGCTAAATATAAAAATGGTTAGAAATCACCCCTAAGAGTGCCAGATGAAAAGAGAGGATTAGGCAGTCTGGAAGAGTGGGGGAAAGACAGAAATCGGGGCAGATATGTGACTAGGTCCTTGTATTGAGAAAATAGGCTGGATGAAAACAAAGAGCCATGTGTTTAGGAAGTGATAAGGTTACCACTCCTAGGTGGCCAAGAATCTATGGTGGATTTAACATTTTCTTCTTTGTTCTATTCGTGATTCAACAAAAAACTCTAATTATGGTTGATGTGTGTAAGAACAGTACAGACGCAACAAAATTAAAGAGTGAGGAGACATATGCTTTAATGTGAAATTAAACATGATTAAAAAAAAAATAACCCATGCAGCATCCTCTAATGTTCTTGAAAGTGTCAAAAGTCCTATTCAGGATCTCCACTAAAGCATTCATCTTACTTTATCCCACTCCTAATTAATCCAGCTTCTCTTCAAGTATCAGCATAAAACTCACATCTTATTTGACTTTATAGCTCATTTTATTTAATTATTAGTACAACATTCTCACACTAGTCTTCATAACAAATATGCAACATTTCAGCTATGACATGGGACAAATAGAATTTATGGATACACTTAAAGTACCTATCTTTAGCAAGTTCCTGATATAAAATACAATTCAATTTCCAAGAAACTGCCTTACAAACCAGCTTTAAAAATACCACCTATTTCTTACTTTTCTATGTTTGTTCCTTGCCTCATCAAACAATACATAAGCACTTCAAAGTTAGGGAAACCACCATTTCATCTCTTATCCCTTCTCAGTGTTTCCTTAATACTAGGCCAGGCACACAGCCTACATCTTCTCTAGAGGACAGGGTTCATATAAGAATTCAGTTGAATGGCAAACTAAACCCACCTTCTCCATACCTATTCCTGTCATTTCTGTTCTTCCTTCACCATCACATTTCTTGAAAAAGTAATCTGTCGGGGCAAATCACTCAGATTTTCTGAATTAATCGCCACATCTTTACCTTGGAAACACAGTAGTTTACTTAATTGATGTAAAATGATCAGTACCTGGCTGTTTAATAAAAGTGGTCCATCATTACCTCATCCCTTGGCTCACCATTGATGAAATACTGTTACTGATAGTGCAAGTCAGACACCTTACTCCAGCTGTGCTAGAGTGAAAAAGGGTTAAGCACCACTATCTGAGATGGCACCACTGTGGATTTCAGGATTTAGTCTTCATAACTGCCTTGAGGATCGATAATAGACTCAGGAGTGCTCCCTAGCCTTGATTTGCAGAGAAGTTTTTATGCTCTGCAAAGGCACACAGAAAGAAGAGTGTTCCCCGCACACATAAATTCAGATGCTTCCAAGAGGGCTTCATGCCCTACAGGATAACAGTCTCTCTGGGCTGGAGATTGGGGATGTTTTTAGGCAGGTGGGACCTTTTCTAGAACCAAAGGAGTCAGTGGGTCTGTGGGCCTTACTCTCCAGAAGGGATCTCCAAAATTGTAATCCATTGCTCACCCTATCAGAAACAAAGGACACCCTCACATATGTATCTTTATGTACCTATATATTATATAAACCACAGTATAATATACAAAAAAAACCCTAAATATTAAATACGAGTAAATGGCATCTGTTGCTAATCATTCCGACTACATACCTCAGTGTACAACAGAGTCTCAGGGCAAGGTTTGTTGTTATTGTAATATTTATAAACCCATATTTCAAAGTTTAAAAAGGGATAATCTGTACTCTTCACTTCCTTCCCTCCCATTTGTGTCTCAGCCTACTTGGCCTGGGCTGCTTCTGGCATCATTCTACTGAATATGCTCTCTTTAATATCCCAAGTACTGAATCATCTTTATTGATGAGTATTTGACACTATGAACCCGACCTTCCATCATCTCTCCAGGTTTTCCTCTTATCTCTCTGATTATTCATTCTCCCACTTAAACAACTTTTCTTCCTGGGCCTATCTCTTGGAGCTTTCTGTTTCTAGATGTCCTATTCATAATGCTCTTGTCACATTTCTGTAAACTTTCCTAGGGAAATCTCTACTCCTGTGGCTTCAACTACCACATTGATATTTGGCTCTATAGTAGAGCCATATATTCAACTATCTATGGATCTCTATTAATCACATTGTCATCTATCAAGTCATCTAAACTAGAAATCTAGTAGTCACATAAAATGTTTCTTTCTCCCCAGTAATCACATTCAATTAGCCATAAAATACTATTATAATCTTCTTTAGAATTGCCTCTTAATCATATACCCTCCTCATTATTTCTACTGTCACTGCCTTTGTTCAGACCTCTATCACTTCTCACTTGGATTTTTTTTCAACAGCCTTCTAATTGGTCTCCTTGCATCCATTCTTGCCTCCTTCCAAACTGTCCTCCATGTAGTTGTAGTAGTGAACTTTGTAAATTGTCGAGAATATATCATGCTTCTGCCCCAAAATGCTAAATCTAAGTGCATTTGCATAACATCAAGAAGTCCTTCATAATCACTCTAATTTCCTTTTCTAGCAACATCACCTCACATTGCTTCAGTCAAATTGAACTTCTTGTAGATCCTTGAAAACACTATTCCTTTTTATATTTCTGTGTCTTTGCAAATGCTATTTCTTATGCTTGAAATGACTTTTCCCTTCTCCATCTTTGAAACAAATCTCAAATTTCACTTCCTTTGTGAACACTTCCTTGGTTTTCCTGGAGCAAAAATAGACTATTCTTCTTCTAAGTTAGCATTTTGTCATCACAGTTATTGCTCTATATTCCAATGATTTGTGCATGGCTTTGTCTTGAAGAGAGATCTGTATGTGGAGCTGTAAGTACATAAAAGGCAGGGAATTGCATTGTATATGTCTTTATATCTCTGATACCTACTACAATGGTTGGTACATAATAGATGTTCAAAGGTTATTTGGTGAAAGGATGATTGTGGTTGGCTCTAGAAAGGCACTAAACCAAAAACAAATGTAATAAATCAAAAACCCCACAGAGTTGCATGCATTGAGACCCACAGATGAGTTGGAGCTGAAGCATCTGGATTCATGGTGAATGGCTATATGAACTCTATTCTAAAGATGCCTAGGGAAATAATGAAAGATAATATAGTAGCAACTAGAACTACAGTAACCAAGAAACTGGGTTATTTAGTTAACTTATGGCACTAAGATATCCCTTTCTTTTCTTTGGTACATTCATTCTTGGCACTGAAGAAGAAAAACTCTAGCTCTTAGGCTAGTGGTAGAGATGGAAGTGGGGTTAGGGAGTGAGAATTAGCTGACTTCTTCAGTCTCATTCACACATTTTGGTTTCCATGGAGGAGTGAGAGCACATGTGTGATGTCGTCAAGACTACAAAATATTCCTTCCCTCGTCACTCTTGTCTCCAAAGAAGTCAAACCTCTTTCTTTTAAGAATTCTGTCCTCTGACTTATATTCACCCATCTCACCAGTCACACAAAAAGAACCTTTGTCAAGGGAGAAAAGTCTATGATATTTTACTATGTAGCCAGTCAATCTAGCTGCCTCTTTTATCATCATGCCAGAAGTATGTCTTTATGAAGTTTAATATAGCACAAAAGAAAGAGGTTTATAGAGGAGTGAAAATTCAACCAGAACTCAGAAGAAAGAGAATAGTTAAAGGCAAAGAGTGAGTCAGCTCTACAGGCATTGCCATAGCTAATGATACCAAGGAAAACATAGACATCCATGCAAATCTCACCTAGGTTTGCTGACAGACTTTGTTGCCAGTGCCCTATATGTTCATTATATTGGTTAACAATAGGGGAAAGGTCCAAAGAGGACGTGACAAAGCAGAGTTTGATCCTCTGCTATTGACTGAATTGCCTCACCAAAATTTATATGTTGAAGCCCTAACCCCCAATGTGATGTTATATGGAGGTAGAGCCTTTGGGAGGTAATTAGGTTTAGATGAGGTCATGAGGATGGGGTTCTCATGATAAGATTAATGCCTTTTAAAAAGAGACACCAAAGAGCTTGCTCTCTCACTCTTTCTTCACTAGATGAAGACACAGCAGGAAGGAGACCATAAAGTTCTTACCAGAACCAAACTATCCTTATCTCAGACTTCCAGCCTTCAGAACTATGAGAAATAAATCTCTATTGTTTAAGCCACACGGTCAGTATTTTGTGATGGGAATCCAAGCTGACTAAAACATTTTAAGCTTCCTTCTAGGGGTAGCAACTCCAAGTAATTAGTGATGAGTTAATTTAATGTATACTGTCTGCTCCTAGTTATCCCCAGCTCTTTTATTCCTCCAGAATCTCAAGAAAAGTCTCAAATTGCATTGGAATCACTTCTCCCTGCTCCTTGTTTGTCCTCCTCTTGGCTATGTTCATGTGAACAATTCAAGACATTTCCATCCTTCTGGCTTTTATTCCTGAAATGCCACAGAAGCTTGTAGATTGGGCAAAGTTCTCCTCATCTCCACTCTAAGTCTCCATTTCTTCTGTGAAAAAGAAATTGTGGAGTAGAATAATGCTGTTATTCTGTGCTGCAACTGGGTAAAAGTCAACATTCTTAGGAAATAATGCAAGCACAAGAGAGGATTTTAAAAGAAAACATTTTTAGGGAAAAAAATGGAAGGAAGTAGTTAATGGAAGGGGAAGGCAGTATGGATAAATAGCAGATACCTCCTATCACAAGTTTAGAGTGGATAGAAAATGAGAGACCCTGACACAATACATAGTAAATAGTAAAACTATCCTCTCCAGAACTTGACTGATTTGGAAAGTACCCACTTTAAGGTAATGAACTGTAGGTGGCTATCTATCTCACAGAGTTACTGAAGATATTAAATGAAATAATATATGGAAGGTGTTTAGTATGGATACTGGCTTATAGTAATCACTACATAAATGAGAGCTGTTGTTGCTGTTGTTGTTGTTGTTGTTGCTGCTGCTGCTGCTGTTGGTGGTAGTTAAATTAGGGTTTCTTTATCATGGTAACTGTGTTAGCTTTGCTCTGAGTCAGTTTCCTGGTGACATCAATTGTGGTAGTCAGGGGATTAGGTTGATAGCAGCCCTGGAAAATAACCTGAGAAACAGTGAATCAAGAAATAGATGAAATGCACCATCCATCCTGCTACATCAGCTTAGGAGTCATCAATGACATCTCCTTTCCTTCTCCCTGCTCCTCATTCACAATCTATCACCAAACTCTATTTTTCCTCTTAAATATCTCTTTAATGGCTACCTAATTGTTCTCCCAACTTCTCTTATTTCTCCATCATAGCCTATTCTTCACAAAAAGGTCAGTGTAATGTTCTTAACGTGCAAATTAAGACATCTCATTGACCATAACAGTTTGAACACACTCATTTAACTCCACTCCTTTGCCAAATCTCACTAAAATGACGGTAATTTTGAGAGAGAAGATTGTAACGATATAGTTTTTGAAGCTAGAAAATAGAAATTCAAGGGTAATTTCCTGAGGAAATTGAATCCAAAACTGACAGTGGAGAAAAGTTGATAAGCAATACAATTCACAGCAAAGAATCTCCAAAAACTTAGCAGTTGGTGGTACCAGTACTTCCAGAATTGAGGGAGAAAGTGAGGCTGAAAATGAGAGTATTTGTTGAACTTTTATTTATTAAACAGTTAGACCCAAGATCTCGTCCCTAACTTCGCACAGTTTAGTGATTGTCTTTGCCCTTCTCCTTACCAGAAGATGTGGGTTTATTTCCTGGTAATGGTAAAACGGAGGGTCTCTGGGTTGAGCTAAACATTGAGGACAGTTGAGGTAGAGGTGATAGAGGTAAAAGAGGAAAGTTAAGAAGTTTACATGTTGATTACTGAGATTTCTAGTCCCTTATTTGGTTTGATTCTCAGGATGCTGGCAGTCAGACTTACAACCTTCAGGCAGGGTATTAGGATATTCTTCTTTAGAAAAATGAGAAACCCAGGAAAATACTTTAATATGCTGACATAGGAGTTGTCCAATGAAATGCCCAGCCAGATAATCTTGCAGTAAAGCCCATTGTGATAGATAAACCGTAAGGTAATCCCCAATAAGTCCCACTTCCTGGCATTCATGCTTTGTGTAATTTTCCCCCCTTAAATGCTGTTGGGACATGTGACTTGCTCCTAACAAACAGAAGATAGCAAACATGATGGGATTCACTACTATGATTAAGTTACATTATATAAGGTTCTGCCTTAGCAGATCGGAGCCAAAGTCTCTTCTTGTGGGCTTGATAAAACAAGAGGCCATGCTGGAGAAGTCCATATAGCAAGAAAATGTCAGCGGCCTTAAGGAGCTGTGTGTGGCCTCTAGGACCTAAGAGCAGCAAAAACCAGAGCCCTCAGTCTTATGGCCACAAGGAAATAAGTTCTGCCAAAAATGTGAATGAGCTTGGAAGCAAATTCTTCCCCAGTTTTATCTCCAGACAAGACTGCATCCTGACCAAGACCTTAATTGCAACCTGTGAGACCCTGGGAAGTGGACCTAAACTATCAGGCTTGAACTTCTGATGCATAGAAACTGTGAGATAATCAATTTCTGGCATTTGAAACCACAAACTTTGTGGTAATTTGTTATACAGCAATAGAAAACTTGTACGCTCATAGTCTACAAGTCTCACTAAGTATTCTCACCTTTTAATAAATTTCTAAGAACCAATTCATAAATATGAGCAGATAGCCAAGGATAATGAAGTATCTGATGAAAGTTTCTAATGTCAAAGATAGAGATATAAACCAACAAATAAACAAAAACTAAAATAAGGAGGTAGAAAATAACCATTGTTATTCTGAAAGAGATCGAAGAAGATATAGCAACCATCAAATATGAAAAGTGATCTTTTTAGAAAAAGATACTCAGAAAATAAAAATTATTCTTAAAAATTTTTGTTCTTGAGTTTCTTTCTTTCTTTATTTTTTTTTATTAAGATCATTGTAGTAACATTGGATAACACAATTATATAATTTTCAGGTGTACATTATAATTTGACATCTATATTCTATTGTGTGATTACCACCCAAAGTCCAGTTTCCTTCAGCTACCATATATTTGATCTCCTTTACCAACTTCACCTTCCACCGATGCCTCTAAATTTGACTCCCTTTATGCTACATCTTCCCTCCTCCACCACCCCCTACCCTCTAGTAACCACTAGTTCATTGTCCATGTCCCCGAGTCTCTGTTGGTCCCCTTCATTTGTTGCTTTTAGGTTTATATCCCACATATAAGTGATATCATGTGATTTTCAACTTTTTCAGTCTGGCTTATTTCACTTAGCATGATTATCTTGAGCTCCGTCCAGGTTGTCGCAAAGGCAGTATTTCATCACTTCTTATGGCTGAGTAATATTCCATTGTATATATGTACCACTGCTTCTTTAGCCAATCATCTATTGTAGAACATTTCAGTTGCTTCCATGTCCTGGCCACTGTGAATAATGCTGCTATGAACATTGGTTTGCAACTATCTTTTCAGATATGGGTTTTCAAGTCTTTGGGGTAAATACCCAGTAGAGGGATTGCTGGATCATATGGTAGATCAATTCTTAGTTTTTTGAGAAACCTTCATGCTGTTTTCCATAGTGGCTGTACTAATTTGCAGTCCCACCAGCAGTGTATGAGGGTTCCTTATTCTCCACATCCTCTCCAACATTTGTTATTACTCGTTCTGTTGATTACAGCTATTCTAACAGGTGTGAGATGATATCTCATTGTGGTTTTGATTTGCATTTTCTTAACAGCTAGTGATATTGAGCATCTTTTCATATATTTGTTGGCCATTTGTATGTCCTCTAGGGAGAAGTATCTGCTCAGGTCCTCTGCCCATTTTTTGATTGGGTCTTTTGTGTTTTTGTTGTTATTGAGCTGTATAAGTTATTTGTATATTTTTGATATAGGCCGTTTTCGGAGGCATTGCTTGCAAATATATTTTTCCATTCGAATGGTTGTCTCTTTACCTTGTTAACAATTTCTTTTGCTGAGCAGAAGCTTTATAATTCATTTATTTTAGCTTTTACTTCACTTGCCTTTGAGTTAAATTCATAAAAACCTCTTTAAGTCCAAGGTCCTTGAGTTTCGTTCCTATGTTTTCTTTTATGTATTTTATTGACTTCGGTCTTATATTCAGGTCCTTAATCCATTTTGACTTAATTTTGGTGTGTAGTAATAGACAACAGTCTAGTTTCATTCATTTGCAAGTGGCTTTCCAATTTTCCCAGCACCATTTATGGAAGAGGCTTTCCTTTCTCTACTGTATGTTTTTGTTTTTTTCTTTCAAAAATTATTTGCCCATATAAATATGGGTTTACTTCTGGATTCTCGATTCTGTTCCACTGGTCCGTGTGTCTGTTTTGCTGCCAATACCATGCTGCTTTGATTACTGTCACTTTGTAGTATAATTTGAAGTTGGGCAGAGTGATGCCTCCAGCCTCATTCTTTTTTCTCAGGATGGCTATGGCAATGCGGGGTCTTTTGTGCTTCCATACTAATCTGATGATTTTTTTGTTCTATTTTTTTTTTAATGCAGATGGGATTTTGATGGGGATTGCATTAAATCTGTATCATGCTCTCGGTAATATGGTCATTTTAACTACATTGATTTTTCCAATCCAAGAACACAAAATATCTTTCCATTTCTTTGTATCTTCTTTCTTTTCTTTTAATAGGATCTTGTAGTTTTCATTATATAGGTCCTTCATATGTTTCGTTAAATTTATTCCTAGGTATTTTATTCTTTTTGTTGTAATTGCAAAAGGAATTATTTTTTCTACTTCTTTTTCTGACGCTTCATTATTAGAGTATAGGAACGCTATGGATTTTTGAATGTTGATTTTTTTATCCAGATTTATTGTATTTGCTTATTGTTTCTAATAGTGTTCTTGTGGAGTCTTTAGGGTATTCTATATAGAGAATCATATTATCTGCAAATAGTGACAATTCGAATTCTTCGTTTCCTATTTCGATGCCTTTTATATCTTTCTCTTGCCTTATTGCACTTGCTACAATCTCCAATGTTATATTGAATAACAGTGGCGATAGTGGACAATCTTACCTTGTTCCTGATCTTAGAGGGGAGGTTTTTAGTTTTTCATCATTAAGTATAATGTTGGCTGAGGGTTTGTCATAGATGGCCTTTATTATATTAAGGTACTTTCCTTCTATACCACTTTTGTTAAGTGTTTTGATCAAAAATGGATGCCGTATCTTGTTGAAGGCTTTTTTTGCATCTATTGAAATGGTCATATAATTCTCATTTTTTAATTTGTTTATGTGGTGTATCATATTGATAGATTTGCATATGTCGAACCATCCTTGTGGCCCTGGGATGAAGCCCACTTGATCGTGGTGTATAATCTTTTTAATATATAGCTGTATTCGATTCACTAGCATATTATTTAGGATTTTTGCATCTGTGTTCATTAGTGATATTTATCTGTAGATTTCTTTTTTCATATTATCTTTACCAGTTTTTGGTATCAGAGTAATATCGCCTCATAAAAAGAGTTGGGAAGTATTGCCTCCTTTTCGATATTTTGGAAGTGTTTGAGGAGAATAGGTATTAAATTGTCTTTGAATGTTTGGTAGATTTCACTGGTGAAGCCATCTGGTCCTGGACTTTACTTTTTGATAGGTTTTGATAATTGTTTCAATTTCCATACTGCTGATCAGTCTATTTAGATTTTCCAGATCTTCTTGATTCAGTCTAGGAAGATTGTATTTTTCTCAGTACTGGTCCATTTCTTCTAGGTTATTAAATTTGGTGTTATATACTTTTTCATAGTATTCTTGCATGATCCTTTGTATTTCTGTGATGTCAGTCGTAATTTCCCCCCTTTCATTCCTGATTTTGTTTGTGTCTTTTCCCTTTTTTCTTTAGTGAGTCTAGCCAGGGGTTTGTCAATTTTGTTAACCTTCTCAAAGAACCAGCTCCTTGTTGTATTTATTTTTTCTTGTTTTTTTTTTGTTCTGTTTTGTTTTGTTTTGTTTTTTGTTTTGTTTCAGTTTCATTTATTTCTACACTAATTTTGAAGATCTCTTTCCTTCTGCTGACTTTGGGCCTCATTTGTTCTTCCTTTTCTAGTTTCTTAACATGAAGCTTTCAGTTGTTTATTTGGGCTTGTTCTTGTTTTTGGAGTTAGGCCTGTAATGATACGAACTTTCCTCTTATGACTGCTTTTTCCGTGTCCCAAAAGTTTTGATATGTTGTATTACCATTATCATTCGTTTCAATATATCTCTTGATCTCTCTTTTAATTTCTTCCCTGACCCAGTTATTCTTCAGTAGCATGTTGTTTAATCTCCATATATTTGTGGTTCTACCTGATTTCTTTCTGCAGTTGATCTCTAGTTTCAAAGCATTATGATCAGAGAATATGGTTGGTATGATTTCGACCCTCTTATATTTGTTGAGGCTATTTCTGTGTCTGAGTACGTGGTCAATTCTTGAGAATATTCCATGTGCACTAAAGAAAAATGTATAAGTAGCTGTTTTGGGATGAAAGGCTCTGTAAATGTCAATTATGTCCAGTTGGTCTAATGTGTCATTTAAGGATGTGATTTCCTTATTGATTTTCTGTTTGGATGATCTGTCCATATCCGACAGTGGGGTATTTAGGTCCCCTACTATGATAGTGTTTTGGACTGTTTCTGAGTTCTGTTAGTGATTGCTTTACATATTTTGGGGCTCCCTGTTTGAGAGCATAGATATTAATAAGCATTACGTTTTCTTGGTGCATGATTCCCTTTATCATTATGAAGTGTCCCTCAGTATCTTTTTTTTACCTTTTTTTATTTTGAAGTCTATTTCATCTGATATTAGTATCGCTACCCCTGTTTTTCTCTGAATGCCATTTGCTTGATATATCGTGTGCCACCCTTTCACTTTGAGTCTATATTTGTCTTTAGAGCTGAGATGTGTCTCCTGGAGGCAGCATATTGTTGTGTTTTGTTTTTTGATCTATTCTGCAACTCTGTGCCTTTTTATAGGTGAGTTCAGTCCATTTACATTTAGGGTGATTATTGAAATATGAGATCTTCTTATAGACATTTTATCTTTTGCTTTCTGGTACCTCGGTGTTTCCATTGCTTCCTTGTCCTTGTGTTTCTGTTTTCTTTATTTTGGTTTTCTTTTGTGGGTTTTGCCTCTGGTTCTTCTTGTTTTATGTTATATACTTCAGTTCTGCATCTTTGGTGTGCGGTTACCATTGAGAATAGAAAAGGACAGTTATATATATATATATATATATAGCCATCCATTTTCTTCTGCGTGTACCTTATCTCCTTTCCCTTTTGCAAATTTGGATCTTTGAATCCTACACTTTACAGTCATTGTCATCTCAGTTTATTCCTATGTATGCTGAACATCGTTACTATCTTGCTATAGCATTTCTTTTCTTATTATTTAAGCTTATAATGTCCTGTTCTTAGTAACAGTTGCACTCCTCTGCTTCTATTTGCCTTATAGTCACTTTTCTCCTAATTATGTATTTTTTGTTTTGTTTATTTATTTTGTTTTAGGTGAGGTGACCCCTTTCAGTATTTCCTGTAGTGCAGGCCTCGTAGTGGAGAATTCCCTCCATTTTTGTATGTCTGGAAAGGTCTTAATTTCTCCTTCATATCTTAAAGAGAGCTTAGCTGGATACATTATTCTAGGCTGATAATTCTTTTCACTTAGTAGTTTAAATATTTGATTCCATTCCTTTCTGGCTTGTAAGGTTTGCACTGAGAAGTCCCATGATAATCTAATGGGTTTTCCTTTATAAGTTACCTTCTTTTTTTCCCTGGCTGCCCTGAGAATTCTATCTTTGTCGTTGATTTTTGATAACTTTAATACAATGTGTCTTGGTGAAGGCCTTTTTTGGTTAAGATAATTTGGTGTTCTGTTGACTTCTCGAATTCCAAGTTCCAGCTCATTCCTTAGATTTTGGAAATTCTCGTCCACTATTTGTCTGAAAATGCTTTCTAGTCCCTGCTCCCGTTCTCCTCCTTCGAAAATGCCCATTATTCTTATGTTTGCTCTCCTGATGATATCAGCCAATTCTTTTATATCTCTTTCATTATTTTTCATTCTTCAGTATCTCTCTTCTTCCTTCTGATTTATTTCTGGATTTCTGTCTTCTATATCACTGATCCTTTCCTCCATTTGGCCGACTTTATTTCCCAAGCTTGTTATTTCATTTTTCAACTCTTGCAGTGTGTTCTTCATCTCTAGAAGTACTATTTATTTCCTTTTGAGGGTTTCAATCTCCCTGCTCTGCTCATCTAGTTGTTTTTTCAGTTCCTGAAATTGTTGATTTGAGTTATTTTGGATCACATTGAGTTTTTTCAGAAGTACCATCCTGAATTCTCTGTCACTCAAATTGCATATTTCTATGTCTATAAGCTCATTTTCTGGAGTTTTTTCTCTTTCTTTCTGAAATGCCTTGTCACCTTGGTTGTTCATGTTGTTTAATGTACCATTTCTCTGCCTGGGCATTAATGGAAGTGTATTCTGCTGTTTTTCCAAAAATAAGATTTATTATATAAAGGTCTCTCTTTAGCCTGCTGCGAAGAAGGCGTTTTGCTTTTGGTTTCCAGTAGGTGGTATCTAAATCTCTTTGATCCCTGCTTTATATAATGCCTAAATGGCTTTTTTTTCCTTTTAGTTATTTAATCACACTTGCTACTCTGTTTCAGTCCCTGTCAATGTTAGCAACAGTTTCAGTAGCATTTGCTCAGATTCCCCTGGGGCTCTGCAGTGATTGGTCTCGGAGGTTATGGGGCTAAGGGGCCCTCTGGTTTGGGAGTTGGGGGCTGCTGCTCAGCCTCAGTTTTGCAACCAAGACCAGTAAAAGTCAACTGTTGTTTCTCTGTGGTCCCATCTCCCTTCTGTGCTTTCCGCCCTGATGAATATGCCCTGCTGCTGGCTGTGTATGAGTCTCGGCACTTCCAGGCAGGGCTATTCATGGAAGTTGCTGCACCTTCTCCTCTCCCCCTCCTCCTGCAGGGAGCTCCAGAGGCTGGGAGAGGTAGCTTCTGTCTCGGCAGCTTTTGCTCAGATTCCCCTGGGGCTCCGTGGTGTTCAGTCTCAGAGGGTACGGGGGGAGGGTACAGGGGAAAAAAGATGGTAACTTATAAAGGAAAACCCATTAGATTATCATGAGACTTCTCAGCGCGAACCTTACAAGCCAGAAACCTCTGGGTTGTGAGTTGAGGGCTGTGGCTCAGGTTAAGTTTCGTATCCGGGGCCGGTAAATATCAACTGTTGGTTCTCTGCTGTCCCGTCCTACTTCTCTGCTTTCTGCCCTGATGACTGAGTCCTGCTGCCAGCTGCAAAGAAGTTCTGGCACTTCCAGGCAGGTTGATCAAGGAAGTCGCCGCACCTTCACCCCTCCCCCTACTCCTGTAAGGAGCTCCAGTGGCTGCAAGAGGCAGCTTCTTTATTTCTCTTGGTCCTTCATCTTACACCCGGGGTTCCAATCTGTGGTAGTTCTTATGTGCAGATCTCACGCTGATATGTGCTGGTGTGTAGTTTGGTGTTTTTTGTTGAGTTTTAGATGTTCAGCTCATTGTTATTTCAATGGGAGAGATCTGAGGACGTCTCTCACTCTGCCATGTTCCCCTGCCTTCCTGAATTTCTTTTAGAAAGTGTTATATAACACTTCGTCCCAGGTTCCTTGATGTTTGTCCCAGGTTCTTGGAAAGTAGCTTCTAAACCCTTGGAATTTCTTGAGTGGTAGGAGTGTCTTTGTTATTCATGGTAAGCCTCTGGGACTACGGCTGAATTAAGGCTAATGAGGTGACTCATGGTGGGCCCCTACATAGTTTCAGGATGGGGCTTGCCATGATGGAAAGACTAACCATGTTATTAAAGAGTTAGGGCTTTGAGCCAGATGATATCAGCTCAATTTAATCTCTGGGGAGAGAAGGGAAGATTGGAGATTGAGTTAAGTCACTCAGTCAGTGATTTAATCAATTGTGCCTACAAAATAAAGCTACAATAAAAACTCTGGACACCAAAGCCCTGATGATCTTTCTGGTTGGTGAATATACTGATGTGCTAGAAGAATGATGCATCTTGATCCCATTTTGGGCGAAGAGGGGTGGAAGCTCTAATTTTGGTACCCTCTCAGACCTCACTCTGTGGGTCTCTTCATTTGGCTACTCTTCATTTGCAATCTTTATATAAAACTCTATTTGTGAGTCTGTTTTTGATTAGTTTGTTCTTTTAGTTCCTTAGATTCTGTATATAAGTGAAATCATATGGTATTTATCTTTCTCTGTCTGACTTATATCACTCAGCATAATAACCTCTAGATCCATCCATGTTATTGCAAATGGTAGGCTTTCATTATTTTTAATGGCTGAATAATATTCCATTGTATATGTGAACCATAAATTCTTTATCCAATCATCTGTTGATGGGCACTTAGGTTGCTCCTATATCTTGGCTATTGTACATTGCGCTGCCATGAACATAGGGGTGCATAGATCTTTACGAATTATTGTTTTGATTTTGTTTATATAAATACCAAGAAATGCAATTATTGGTCAAAAGGTATATCTATAATTTTTTGAGAAACCTCCAGACCGTTTTCCATAGTGGCTGTACCAATTTTCAACCCCACCAACAGTGTATGAGGGTTCCATTTTCTCCACATCCTCGCCAACATTTGTTGCTCTTTGATTTATTGAGGATAGTCATTCTAACAGGTGTGAGGTGATATCTCATTGTGGTTTAAATTTGCATTTGTTTGATGATTAGTGACCTTGAGCATTTTTTCATACATCTATTGGCCATCTTTATTTCTTTTTTGGAGAAATATCTGTTTAGATCTTCTGTTTTTTTTATTTGTTTGTTTGTTGTGTTTTGTTTTGTTTTGCACTAAGCCTCAGGGATTTTTTCCCCAGCTTTACTAAAGTATAATAGGCAATTAGTTGCTCATATTTACATTGTACAATTCAATGAGTTTTTTCCAAATATAGTTGGCATACAGTAATATATTTTTTCCGTTGTACAGCATAGTGGTTAGAGATCTATATAACTCACAAAGTGGTTACCTCACTAAATCTGGTCCTCATTTCCCCCCTTACTTTTTTCTACAACATTGTTGACTATTTTCCTTATCCTACAATTTATATTTCCATAACTATTTCATATCTATCCATTTGTACTTCTTAATTCCTTTACCCTTTTTCACCATCACCCCAACATCCCTCCCATCTAGTAGCCCTCAAAATATTCTCTGTATCTAGAGTTTGTTTCCATTTTTGTTGTTGTTTATTTTGTTCTTTAGATTCCACATGTATATGAAATCATGTGGTATTTGTCTTTATCTGACTTACTTCATTCAGCACAATACCCTGTAGGTCTGCCAAGGCAATATCTTTTCCCATCTCCTTCCTTTTAGTCTGTGTTTGTCTTTTAACATGAAGTGAGTCTCTTGTAGGCAGCATACATAGGGGTCTTCTTTTCTTACCCATTCACCACCCTATCTTTTGGTTTAAACACTTAACTCTTTTCCACTTGAGGTACTTATTAATAAATATGTAGCTATTGCCATTCTTTATTCATGATTTTGATACATGTTTTTTCTTCTTAAAGAAGTCCTTCCAACAATTCCTGTAATACTGGCTTGGTGTTGATGAATTCCTTTAGCTTATTTTTATCTGGGAAGCTTTTATCTGTCCTTCGACTCTAAATGATAGCTTTGCTGGATAAAGCAGTCTTGGTTGTAGATTCTGGGTTTTCAACACTTTGAATATTTTGTGCCAAGCCCTACAGTCCTGCAAAGTTTCTTTTGAGAAATCAGCTGCCAGTCTTATGGGTGTTCCCTTGTAGGTACCTAATAGCTTTTCTCTTGCTGCTTTTAAGAGTCTCTCTTTGTATTTAACCTTTGGCATTTTAATTATGATGTGTCTTAGTGTGGGCTTCTTTGGATTTCTTTTGGGCGGACTCTCTGAGTTTCCTTAAGTTATATGTTGATTTCATTCACCAGTTTAGGGAAGTTTTTCATCATTATTTCTTCAAATATATATTCAACTTCTTGTTCTCCCTTTCAAGTATGCCTATGACACAGATATTGTTACCCTTAATTTCGTCCCATAGGTTCCTTAAATTATTATTATATTCTTGGTTACTTTTTTCTTGCCATTCTGGTTGAGTTTCCTTGGCTTCCCCATCCTCTATTTCGGTGTTTTGATCCTCTTCTTCCTCTACTCTGTTGATTCTCTCTAATATACTGTTCATCTTAGATAATGTATTCTTCATTTCTGATGGCTTCCCTTTAATAATTTTAATTTACATTTTTATGTTGTTTATCTCTTTGTTAAAGTTCTCATTGAATTCGTCTACACTTCCTTTTCTTTCATTGAGCATCTTCATAACCAGTGTTTTGAACTCTGCATCTGTGAGATTGCTTGGCTCCATTTTTCCTTGATCTATGTTCTATTCTTTCATATGATTTCTGCTTCTTTGTCTTCCCATTTTGGCTGCCTTTCTATGTCTGTTTCTATCACTAATCAAAGTTCCTAAGTCTCCTGGTCTTATCAGTGTGGCTTTGTGTAGTAGGTGTTGAGCAGCACAATCCTGACAGGAGTTCAGCTGTGGGCCAAGTTTTGCCCCAGGCTGTGCCCCTCCAGGGCCACCTGTTAAGATTCAGCAAGCAATCCACAGATGTTATGCTTATAGTTGCCTCAAGAAGCCACGCCAGAAATTGAGGCCAGCTGCTACCAATGTGAGTCTCTGCACTGCTCAGCCAGTGCCACAGGACTCACCGAGTACACAACTGAATGTGGCTTGGGTAGAGCTGCAAGTTGGGGGAGGTGGAGTTTCAGGGA
Organism: Pteropus vampyrus; assembly: GCF_000151845.1. NCBI lineage: Eukaryota > Metazoa > Chordata > Mammalia > Chiroptera > Pteropodidae > Pteropus > Pteropus vampyrus. Next base: position 63,079 of record NW_011889751.1, read on the forward strand.
ATCCTCTGGGCGGAGTGACCTTTGTTATGCAGTTTGATGATGTCTCAGCTATGGCAGCACTGTGTCCGCACCCTGGGAGCAGGAAAGGGCTCAACAGAGGAACAATGAATACCACCAGCACTTCCGTCTAGTAGAAAGCCTTGCCTCTGACCCTCACTTCGACAACTCAGTGTTCCCCTGTAAGTCCCTAGTGACCCTTAAGCAGCCAACCTGGCACTGGTGCTCAGAGCGAGCAAGTCCGTCACTGCAAAATCTGGTGGCATGCATGGCCCCTTTAAGAGGTGTCTGCAGCTGCCGTAGCCTCTGTCTCATTCAGCTGCTCCTGACTGGGCAGCCTTGTGTCTTCGCCCCCTCCTACCTCCAACAGTTGCAGGTTGATTTATATTTCTTTCCCTAGTTGTAGTGCTTCTGTTCATCTAGACCCCCAGGAGGCTCTGCTTGCCGTTTACTCCGTGTTTCTGTCTCAACTTTGATGTGGTTGCAAGAGGGGATGAACAAAGCTTCTATCATCTACACCATTTTGCCTGGTTTCTTTTGCCCATTTTTAAATTGGATTGTTTTTTGTTGTTGTTGAGTTGTATGAGTCCTTTATATATTTTGGATATTAACCTCTTATCAGATATATCATAAGCGAATATCTTCTCTCATTCAGTTGTCTTTTCATTTTGTTGCTGGTTTCCTTTGCTGTGCGAAAACTTTTTAGTTTGATGTAGTCCCATTTGTTTATTTTTTTTCTTTTGTTTCCCTTGCCTGAGGAGACATGTCTGAAAATAAATTAGTAGGTCACAGGGATAGGGAGCAAGGCATAGGGAATGCAGTTAGCATTAATGTAATGGCTAGGTGTAGAGCCAAAGGATAAAAAGAGCAATCAGGTGGATCATTTTATAAACTATATAAATGTCTAACCAATGTACTGTATACTTGAAACTAATAATGGAATTAAATTAAAAAATAAACTTTAATTGTAAGCATAGTGTTTTCCTGAGTTCTATGAGATATTCTAGGGAATTATTGAACCTGAGGGAATCATGGGAACCACTGAATTTGTAGTCAGTTGGTCAGAAGTGTGAGTGGCCTTGCGATCCCTGAACAGCATTTGAAATGAGAGTTATCATATTGGAAACTTGCACTTAACCAATGAAGGCTGCTCTGACTCTGGGTAATTAGTGTCAGAATTGCATTGCAGTATTGCAGAAAGGTTGGGAGATAAGACTGAGGAAGCAGAGCAAACAGAAAAAAAGAGAAGGGCAATAGAAGACAAAATACAAGCAAATTACAAAATCAGTCCAGGAAGCACAACATAATAATAATATGAGTTCTGGAAAAAGAGTTTGGAAAAATTGGAGAGAAAAACATGAAATAAATAATTGAAGAATATTTTTTAGAATTTAGTTTTAAGATTGAAAGGGCCCAGAGAATGCCCAGAACAATGGAAGAAAATAGATTTGCACCAGGACATAGCAATGTGATACTGCACACTAAGGGCAAAATGAAAAACCTAACAACTTCTAGAGAAGAAAACTTTTAAAGGTAACTTACAAGGGATGAGGAATCAGATGGCTTCAGACTTCTCAAAAGTTATGAGCTACAAGATAATAAAGCAATGCCTTCAAAATTTTAGGGATATCACAGGTTGAGAGCAGCGCCACAAATCTAGAGAGCAAGTAGACGGTTTTGGAGCAATTCAGAAGTGTGTCTCCCAGAAAAGGAAATTGATAGAAGAGCCAATGCATCTTCACATACTTGGAGAAGAATAACCAGTTGGAAAACAGGTTATAGGTAAAGTAATGTTAAGTATATAGAAAAATTAAAAATTGAATAAAATAGATAATTATCAGCTCCATTTAAAATAGATGTGCAAGAAAGGAAAAGTAGTATGCTACATAACTCAACTGTGAATAGGATTTCTATGCTAAGAACAGTATAAACACTGAATATTGATATAACCAAAATTATGGCACAACTGTACTGAGAGTGGTAGAATGGAAAGTTTGTGTTTGTGTGTGCATTGGGGCTGATGACGATAATGAACTAAACTCTCCTCTTCCATAGAATGCTTTAATCTGAAAATTATTAATATGCTTTATAAGCGTGTCATTTAGCTAAAGGAATTCAAAGTAGTTGCCTCTGAGGAGTAGTTAATGAAGGGATCAGCTGTGATAAATATTTTTTTTCCTTAAACTGAATATAAAGTAAAATTTTTAGAAAACAAAAATTACTTTTTAAAAAAATTAAACCAGATCATGTCACAAAATTGCCTAAAACTATTAGTGGTTTGCCATTGCAATTAGAATAAAATCTAAGCTCTTTCTCATGACTTATATTGTTCATCATGATCTAAATCCTACCTTACTTCCTCTTAAAACACTCTCCCACAACCTCTCTCTAGGCTCCAGCCACTCTGGTCTACTTTCTCTTCCTCAAACATAATAAAGTTGTACCCATCACGGACGTTTTGCTTGCTATTCCCTCTGCTTGGAACTTCTCTCTCCAGATCTTTGCATGGCTGGGTCTTTCTTTTCATTCAGGACTCAAATAAAAGTTGCCTCTTTAGAGGTGCCTTCCACAATCAGACAAACCCAAATTGAGACAGTCTAAAAGTCAACTGACCTGTACTCTTCAAAAATGTCAATGTCATGAAAAACAAAAGCTGGGGACTATTCTAGATTAAAGGAGACTGAAGAGACAAGAACAACTAAATGTAATCTATGATTTCATCCTCTATATTTTTTAAAAGCTATACAAAGCATTATTGGGACTATTGGAGAAATTTTACTACGTATTGTATATTAGATAATATTAATTTATCATCGTTAAACTTGTTGAGTATGATACTTATATTGTATATATACAAGAATATCTTTGTTCATATGAGATATATGCTGAAATGCTTAAAGAAAGTTTCACATCGTTTGGCCATAGAGGTAGGGGCAGGAGGGAGGGAGGGTGGAGAGAGAGAGAGAGAGAGAGAGAGAGAGAGAGAGAGAGAGAGAGAGAGAGAGAGAACTAGAGTTATAGATATCAAGTAAATGTGGCAAGTAAATGTGGCAAAATGTTAATAATTGGTGAATATTAATGAAGACTATGTACATGTTCACTATATTATTCTTGCAACTTTTCTATAGGATTGAACTTTCACATTCAAAAGCTGGTGGAAAAAATCTTGAATTTTATTTAGTAGTTTTTCTGATATTAATATTGGTGAAGTGATTCCAGACTAGTTTGGATATGTTATAGGATTAAGTGGATAAGTAAATATATTAACCAAAGTAGCCCTCTAAGCACTTTCTATTACATCGTCCTGTTTTATTTTCTTCATCATAGTCATCATTCTCTATATCATTTTTATTTATGTATTTGCTTCCCCATTTATGTCTATATTTCCCCAGCCCCTATTTCATAAATACTATTTGAGCAGAGATGGTGTTTGTCTCATTTACCGGTGAATCCCCAGTATTCAAACAAGCACCTACCTAGCACATAGTCCACATTCAAGAATTACTTGCGAAATGAATGAATGAAGCAATCCTAAGAAATCTTGGGTAGAAACAACGGTCAGGCAGTTGCAATTTTTCCCCTGGGACCAAGTTATGGCTCTGAGGCCCAGTTGAGAAAGGACCTTGTTAATGCAGAGAACTGCAAAGCTTAGAGAGAAAAGGAGAGGGAATTTAGCCTCCTTCTGGCATATGGAGTGTGGTTAAAAGGAATAAGACCTACCAGAAATGGTGGTAGCCCCAAAGGTTACGACCAGAGGATAGGGCCTTAAAACTAAAAGGTGAATGGTGACAGGGAGGTCCTGGAAATGATTGTTTAATACTTTAATCTTCATCCAAGACAACTGAGTTATATGACACCTTTTCCTTGCAGATCATTTTAATTTTGTATAGACTCTTCTCTGAAATTCTCTCTTACCACAGAAATGATAAACTGCATTTTGAGCTAACTCTCAGTAAGAAAGGAGGATTATATGGGGAGGGGGAGAGGAAAAGGGGCATCTAATAACACAGCAAGTGATTCTTTCAGGAAAAAAGAAGCTACCATCCTCCCCAACTATTTTCTTTTTCTTTTTGTAACTATCAATTTCTATTTCTTAATCCCTTCACCTTTTTCACCTAGGCCCCAACACCCCTCCCATCTGAAAACCATCAATTCGTTCCCTGCATCTATGAGTCCGTTACTGTTTGTTTGTTGATTTTGTTCTTATATTCCACATATAAGTGAGATTATATGGTATTTGTCTTTCTCTGTCTAACTTATTTCACTCAGCATAATGCCCTCTAGGTCTATCCATGTTGTTACAAGTGGTAAGATTTCATTCTTTTTTATGGCTGAGTAATATTCCATTGTATATATGTAACGCCTCTTTAACCAATTGTCTATTGACGGGCACTTAGGTTGCTTCCATATCTTATGACCCATCAATTTCACTTCTGGGTATTCATCCAAAGAAATCCAAAACACTAATTCGAAAAGAATTAGCATCTCTATGTTCATTTCAGTGTTATTTACAATGCCCAACTATTTTCATCATAGCAATATTATCCATCAACCTCTCTTTTTCTTAATTTTCTTTCCCTACTTGTTTTTTCCTCCTCCATCGCTCTCTGTGCTCCTAGTTGGTGCCAGAAAGAAGTGCTTGTTGAGAGTGGAAAGGTAGTAAAGTAATTTTGTGTAGGGAAAATTTTTACTAAAATAATTCTTTTTTCCTTTTCAGATAAGGACACACACACATGCACACATACATTTGCAAATACTAAGAATGATTACTGCAGTTGTCTACCTGCTTCCAGTATTGACACCACACTATGATGGTTCTAAGACAGAATCTTTTCCACTCTCCCTTAACACCATCACCTCCGAGATACTATCAGCTCTATATTCTCTCCCACCCCAACCCTACCTTCACATATACCTCTGAACTATCACACCAAATTCTACCAACTGCTTTCTCTATGGCATTAGAGCAATCTATTTTCTCTTACTAATCCAAGCTCAGATTAGATCATTGGCAGTTCAGGACTGGTTGGCTGTTTCTCATCAACTTTTCCCCATATCTAATCCATAGTAAGTCAAAGGTTCCACAAAGATCCATTTTTTCCTTATCCTTCAAATTGTCCTCGATCTCTTAATCTGCTTTCAGGGCCATAAACATCCTACTCCTCCCTGCCTAAAAAGAACTTCTCTCATCTCCTTCATTACCTTGGCCAGTCATCATCAGTTACAATTTCAAATTGAGAATTCCATTAGTATGTTGAATCCATGAAAGCCAAGTGATCCGTTATGAACTGAATCCAAATTTATAAGCAGGTAGTTAAGCAGGTCCAGCCAGCAGCCTTGGCATAAGCCTTGACAATGCAGACCTGAAACTATAGGTTGCAGCAAAAATCAAGGAACAATCATGATTTCACAAATGACCCCGAATTGATGATACCAGCTCAAGGGAAACAAAGTAGATTTGTAGATGTTTCAAGGACCAAGTACACTGTCAAGGATAATTTTGCTCACTGGTTGGTTTTACCATGTCACCCCTATACTCAAAGAATCTTCATTTATTCCCAATTACCTTTAAAATCAAATCTTTAAAGGCTTCAGTCTGACATTCGAAGCCTTTTACATCTCTCCTTCTTCCTACCACTTACTCTGCTCTAACTTTATTTCTCATCAGTTCTTGGTATGGTCCCTCTACCTCAACCAACCTGGTGTACTTTCACCACCAGGTATCAATTCTTGCCCCTCTCCTTGCCTTTAATATCTTTTTACTTCCTCCTTGTTGATCTATACTAATTGCATCATTCAAAACTCATTTCAAGATATGCCCCTTCCAAGAAGCTTTCCCTGATTCACTTACACTATCGCTGATATTTTGTTTTAGAACAGACTTTAATGCTATTTGATTAAGTTCAACTTTACCCCACTCCCATTTTTCAGATGAAAAACTTGAGGCCCAAAGATATTAAGTGATTTGCATAAGGTCATGCTGTGAATTCAGTGGTAGAAATTTAATCTGAAGCCAGATTTCCTGACCTACTTTGCAATTTTCTTTCCACACTGTCACACTTTGTCCCCATCAGCACATCCCCCACACACAAGTATGAAGTGTGATGTCATGATGATAAACTGGCATTTGTTTGGATTGTTTTTCACCTGTATTTTTTGACTTATCTCAACCACCATGGTCTAATAATTCTTAAGGGAATGAATCATGTCTAATATTTCTGCCCCTCTTCTTTTTCTCCATGGCACCTAAAGGGACTGGCAGTAAATGCATCTTAACTGCAGACTGCTTAACTTAAAGAAAATATAAAAACAGAACCAAATAAAACAGGTACATACACTCCAGGTGGATTGTTTTATTACATTCATATTCAAAAATGTTCCTCTAAACAGGGACCTCCTATAGTGACCTTGGTTACAGATTATTAACTATCATCGAGAGAGAGAGAGAGAGAGAGAGAGAGAGAGAGAGAGAGAGAGAGAGAGAGAGAAAGAGAAAGAGAGAGACAGAAACAGAGACAGAGACAGAGCTGAGAAACCTATAGGTAAAAATGTAAGAATCACTGCTCCTCTTACAGGCTCAAAAAATAAAAGGGCATTAATACGTACTTCCCACCTTGCCATACAGAGGATTTACACTGTCCTTGTCTCACAGCCTCCAACTCAGCACTATGTTCTGGTCTCCCTCAGCTCAAAGTTGAATGACACAAGTTCTAAATGTCTGTTCTACTATTAATTATCTCTGTGACCTAAGACATATCACTTAATCTCACTGGACTTGTGTTTTCGCATCTGTAAAAGGTTAGGGAGTGGGGTGTGGGATAGAAGTCAAGATTTGCTTTGCCTCATACATTTGTTGTGAAGCTTGAGAAAATATATGTGAAAGTAAAAATCAAAAGGCATTATATAAATGCAAGGTATTAACTTTTTAACTCCTAATTTTATATCAGTCAAATCCTAGGAGACTAGAGCAAATGAAGGATAACAGGTTTGCATTTTAATCCCGTCTAAATTAATTGTCTAAATCCTTTACCTGCTGTTCTTCATCCCATCTCCTTATTTTATTTAGTAGAACATCATAAATGTTGCTATTATGGCTTTGCACATTGCTGAGGTGTCAGGAGGCAGGGAGGTTGGCAGCTGCTAAGACTAGAGAAAGGCACCTACTTCTTCCATAAATTGCTCTAAAAGGGAGGGTTTAGGGAAATTGAAGCAGTTGGTGGGGGATGGGTAGAGAAAAGGGCTTCCACTCTAGCTCTCCAGTGTCACTCTATCATTTAATATTGAAAAGAAAATGGGGGGGGGGAGGAAGAAGAGCTTGAATTTTGCTAAATTTCTCAGGTTTTCTCTCCTTTGCTGCTCCAGGACTCCTAGAATACCTAAAATCAAAGGATCTCTGTGCTAGGTTAGATGGACTTTATTTTGAGTGTAATCATGACAAATGCTAAAGTTGGAGGTGAGGTAGCACACTGCCTACTCAAAGATAGGACTCCACTGTACTGATCTATCCTGTCACCTAACCCAATCGAGTAACTTATATACCATGTCCAAATGTCCCAGGTTAGGGGCAATGTCTGCCCTGGGATATCCAGAACTGTGTCCACTCAAGCCACTGTGGAGATGGTCACTATTCCTATCTTTTATTTAGCTTTTGGCCTTTATATCAGAATTGTTAAATTAGAAAAGAGCCTCTTAGGAGATCATCAATTAGCTGAAATATCAAATGCTGTTAAAAAGCAATGCAGAAAAAAAAGATGCCCTACCTGGTAACCGGCAATGAATCATCCATTTAACAGACATTTCCTGGATCCTTGCTGTGCTCTCAGGTTAGACCCAGGTTAGGTTTTGAAGAAAATAAACAAGAATCCATGCAAAGCTTTCTCTGTTAAGAGATCAGTAGACTATGGGGGGAGAATAAGGTGTGAATAAGATACAGCAAAGATTCCTGAAAGTCAGGCACCAATCAACCCATTCTAACTATTTCTCCCCTTCTGCTCCCTCAAGGTCTCATAAATCATTGTATTCAATGCTGGGCTGAGGAGAGACTAAAAAGCAAAACAGAACCTTGCTGAAACATAAGGCAATAAGGCAGCCCATGATGTGCTGGGAATTTTTTCAATTAAATTAATCATAATACAATCCAGGCAGTATATCTCTAGCAACCCACTCTAAAGGAGCAAAAGCCATGCACAAACAACCATTTTAGCATTCAGCCTCAAACTGACCTTACGGCAAGAGTTTACATCATAAATTTTGTGCTCCTTGTGATTAAGTATAGAATTATAGACAAGAGTATCAATAAACATAATAAAGAAATAGCTCCAAGTTGTTCCCTGGTTGTGTCCTACTTAATGGCACCTAGTCTATGCCAAACCCCACCCCATCACTCTCTAACCTAAGAGGCCATCCTACTCAGTGACACCTCCATCTTTAGCATTTTCGGCCTTTCTATAAACCCTAACAATATGTCAGGGTTTATTGAAAACAATATTTAAATGTGAGATACTGGCCTCTTCTAAGGACAAATTTCACTACAATATGAAAGACTAAGTTAGCTCCATGTGTAGGCTTATTGGCTAGTCAGATCTGGCATCTGGATGTTTCAGTCCTGAACTCTTAGGGTTAAAAGCAGCTTGGCTACTTGAGTATGGGATAGAAAAGAGGAGAAAAAGCCCAAGAATGGTGAAGAGGATGAGCCCTTTGTGTGGATTTGCTGAAAGGAGGCCTGCCATCAGTGAAGGACTTGACAGATAGGGCTCACTTCCTCTGGGCTTCCCCAGCCCCAGAAGTTAGGGATGGTTCCCACACTAGCTTAGTAGCTACCAAGCAATATAACCCTTTTCCAAAAGAGTGGGCTTAGGCTGTAACGTTGCAGTGAGGATCTGGGAAATGCAAATCTTATCGGAGATTCTGGTCTTTGGAGGGACTAGGTGGGACTGTCTTTTGCGGTATTATTTATTTCTGGGACGTGGTATAGGAAACAGAAAAATGCTGTAGGTTCTAGAAAATTCTGGGTGGATCAGTGTCAGTTGGAAAAAGAAGAAGAATAAGTGGAGGATATAGTCTGGGAGGAGAGGGCGAGAGGAGGGGCTACAGGAGGGTTGCTATCCACAACAGCAGCATTATGTGTGTCAGAGATAAATTCACTTGTCATATTTCAAATTAGGTTTGTAGATACTCCTTCCCCCAATCCCCACACAACAGTGGCTTAATGGGTGGTCTTCTCAATTTTTAATTGCAATTTTGCAGTATGTTGGCATCTAAAGTCTAGGTCTGACTGAGGTGATGGTTTGTGTGTATGTCTACGTGACTAACAATCTAGAGAGCTTCTAATATCTCCTGATGTGGTGGGAAGGGTGCTGCGGCAGGGACCGGCCTTGCTCTTTGCCAGAGAATCTTCTGTTCCTAATGTTAGAGTGCTTCTGAGGTGTCAGGAGGTGAAAAAGGTGAGTGAATTTCCCCAGTCCAACACACACACACACACACACACACACACACACACACACGCACACACACACACACACACACACACACACACTAACAAGTTCAGTAAAAAGTCCGCTGATGCCTGGGAAGTCCAGCTAAAAGTAAAAGGCAGACTCCCATGGTAAAGCCAAGCCAGACAAACGTCTGGATCACTGCGGAGACCAGGGCAGCCTCCGCTCCAGAATACACTCTTGTCTTGCTCTCCGGGCTACATCTGCAGGCTGCAGAAAGCCAGGGCTCCAGCCGTCCCTCATCACACACCTTTTCCGAAGTACCCCAAACCCTGTACTCCAGGGCAAACCACTTGGATCTGGCAAAGCTCGGAAATGCAAAAACTGAAGGAGAGGGGCAAATTTTACTTTAATCCAAGAATTGAAAAAACACAGGAGTGCGCGCGCGCGCACACACACACACACACACACACACAAACCCGTGCTGCTTAATTTCTTTTCCCGGATTAGAAAAAGGGATTACTTGCCCACAGAGGCGTAGAGATGGGAAGCAAGAGGTTGGCGCGAGGCTAGGCTCACCTGCTGCTGAGGTGAAAGAGCAGACACAGGATAGAAGCCGTTCTGAGCAGCAGCTCACAGCTGAGTGGTTTGGGGGATTGCAAAGACCCTCAAGTTCGCCTCTGGCTTTTTTTTTTCCTTTTTCCTTTTTCTTTTTTGATTTTACATTCACGTCAATAAAGGGTTAAGCGTGTCTGGGCTCCAACCCCCCCCCCAAGCCTCTGTACTCCCCCTCCCCTTTTTGTCTTCCCCCTCTTCTCCCGCGCGTCGCTAGGAGGTCATCAAAGCTCTGTCCAGTCCGCGTTCGCAAGCCCCTCTGCTTCCCGCCCATCTGGCCCTTGGCTGCTTACGAAGAGGTGTGCGCTCACGGAGGGGCGTGTTCCAGCACTGGGAGACGCTGAGCGCCCCGGGTTAGACATCAGAGCGGAGCCAGCCATGGAGTGGGGCGGAGGAAAGTTTGGCACCCTGCAAGGGGTTGTAGAACTGGAGGGGGCAGGGCGCCCGAGGGTTCTTTAGCCCTCCAAGTTCAGGGGCACAGGCTGCCTAGACCTGAAGCGGTGTGCGGCCATGGACCATGGGGCGCTCGCAGCCCAGGGCACTGCCCCGCCTAAGGATGAAGAGCAGTCGGTAGAGTCTCCAGAGCCGCCGCCACCGTGGCCACCACTACGACCGCCAGCGCCTCTGGCTCCACCGCCTCCAGCTCCTCCACCTCCGGTTCCTCTGCCGCTCCACGCGCCTTCGCCGGAGCCGGCACCACAGTTCTGTCAAGAGCCTGCTCCAGAATCCCGTCCAGAGGCGACCCCAGAACCAGCCACAGAACCAGACACAGAACAGAGCCCAGAACCAGATACAGAACCGGCCCCCGAGCCAACCCCAGAACCAGCCACACAGCCGATCTCAGAACCAGCTACGGAACCGGCTCCCAAGCCGGCCCCAAAACCAGCCACAGACCTGGCCTCTGAGCCGGCCCCAGAACCAGCCCCAGAACCAGCCACAGAATCCTGCCCTGAGCCGGTTCCGGAGTCCTGTCCGGAGCTGAGTACAGCACCTCGTCTATTGCAGTGTCCAGTGGTCGCTCCAGAGACGGGTCTAAAGGCCTTGTCATCGCCCCGAGCACCAGTGCCATTGTCCAGGATAAAGGTAAGAAAAAGACCCCTTGGGGTAGTGGGGGGGAAAGCCAGGCAAGGCCGGAGGGCTATCGAGATCGCGGGACACCGGGTACCCTTAGCATCCCATTTGGCTGCCACCAACTGTCACAGATGCTCAAAAAGATGCGGGGATAGGGGAGCCCAAGGGAGTGGGAGGCGGGAAGCAACCTGTGGAAGCGAAAGTGGGCTGTTTAAGGCTAGAAATGGAGGCGGGGGGCGACAGCACTGAGTGAGAATCGGAACAGATTTTTCCCCATGGGCAGAAGTGACAGTGCAGTGAGCGCCTATACCTTGCAAAAAGAGACGGAAGATGCTCCCAAGGAGCGCAAGAGACCTACAGAGGTGTTAAGGGCTGGCCCCTGGTACACAGGAATGGGATTGAGTCGGGGCGGTGGGACACACCTCTTAGCCACCGTCACTGCCGCAGAGGCCCAAGCTGCGGAGCCACAGCTGTCTGCTTGGCCCCCTCCCTGCCACTGAAGAAGGAATTCCTCAGCTGGGTCATAACTGGTGGCGTTCCAGGGAGGTACCCTGTACCTCTGTCGGCTCCTGGGCTCTGGTACTTCGCATGGAGATGAGGGGGATGAGCGGTGCCCACGCACACTGCAGGGGAAGGGCAGGGTTCGCTCGGGAATGGGAGAACATACATGTGTCAAAGTCACTATTCCATCTGTCTGCAGGGTTTCCCAGCAGGTAGATGCAAACACAGTGATATAGTGATGGGTCCCTTGCAAGCGGGACGACTAGCTTCCCTCACCGGGGCCACTTGGAGTGGTACAGGAGTCCTGATTTAGAGACACGAATATAGAATTTGTTATTTAGGAGCGCGTGAAAGGGGAACCCTCATCAACTTGTCTTCAGAAATGCCTTCGTAAACGTTGCACTTAGCCGGGAAAAGACGAGTGAAGGATCCTCGGTCACCGGCTCAGGGGGGAAGTGGGAGGAAGGAGGTTTTCCATGTTTGCCTTGGACCCCTGAAATCAGTGTCGTCTGTCTTTCTTTGTGCTCCCCCTACTTTCTTTCCCCTAAACTTCGTTCCATGAGACTGTGAAAATCATGATAATGCATACATACTTCCCCTGCAGGAAAAACAAAACAAGACAAAACACAAACAAATAAATAACACACCACACCAACAATGCCCGGTCATACTGCTGCCAAGCAGGGCACAGGGACACAGCTCCGGAACTCTTCTGCTGTGGATCGCACACTTGTAGAATGTAAGGGGAGGGGTCAGAGAAGTTGGCATCGTGAAATGGAAATGGAAGTGCTTCCAGAATTATGACCAGGGAAGCCGGAGTTTGCAAAATAATTGCAATAATATATGACTGAAAAAGAGAAAGGCTAAAGCGAAAGTTTCACAGGGGAAAAATGCAGAGGTTTAAAAATAAATAAAATAGGATTGTAGGAGACTAAGACAATTTAAAAAGAAATCCAACAATCCTGCTCTCCCCAAGAGGTAGATCTCTCTTCCTTTCCTGCAGCTGGCCCTTCCCTGCAGCGATCTCTGGAAGGGAGAAGGCGGGGCAGCTAGTCGTGGGAGGTCATCCTAACTGGGTGCTTGCTATTGTTGTTTGCTGTTGTTGTTGTTTGCAGAGTTTTCATAAAGCTGGTGGGAGGGAAACCAGTAGGGTCCACCAGACCTGAGGCTTCTTAAGTGAGGTTTTGGGAACATGACTGAGAAACAGGACACCTGGGGACTTAATTACCAGGCCAACGAGCGAATATATGGCCTCTTTGGCCTCTGGAAGACTGACTGGAGGCCAGAAGCTCCCAAGATGAGTTCTGTGACAGTGAGAAAGCATCTCCCATCAGCTTGACAGAAAAATGTCTGTTGCTTGACAGATAAGGAGGATTAAGATAAAGGGAATCGGTTTAGCTTCCTCTACATAGTACCCACTGAGATGACTGACCCACAGGCCTGTGGCGGCCCTGACAGGCGACCAGGAACCCTCATGGTTTGACTTTGACCTTAGAGCTGGTCTTTGTTCAGTCACTTATCTTGCAAAATGAGTTTAAAAACCTTGACCATCCACTAAGAGGGCATGTGAATGAACCCATCAGCCCCTCCAGAGGATTTTGAAAGATTCAGGTTGCTGGAGCCTAAACCTTTTCTCAACACTCTGGGTGTTGCTATACAATTGCTCACTGATACAAATGGGAAGGAACATCTTATCTTCAGTGATAGGACCATTCTCTGCTGCATCCTCCTCAGACAAATAGCACCTGCAACCAGCTGACTTGCATCTTAACATTCAAGGCAAACAGGTTGCCATCTTAGCTGGGATGACATTGTTCTCAGACACTGCCTCCTTGCTGCAAGCTTGGAAAATACACACACACACATACACACGCACTGAGAGATCAAAACAAAATAGAGCTTTCATTGTACAAATCCTACCAGTAGCATGAAACCAGCCTTATAAGTCAAAAGATGAAATGAGCAAAACCAAGTGTTTGAATGTGACTGCAGGTTTCTCCTAAATAATTTGCTGTTATTGCAGTGAAAAAACAAATCCAACATCTTGCAGTGTGTAGTCTGCTCTTTTGAGGCTTCAGAACCTCCCGGTTACAAATCTATGCCAAGAATGAGGGTAGAGACTGAGAAAGGGGGCTCATGTTCTCTTTCTGAATAGCTACCAGGATAACACAGTCTGTGAACCAAACCTATTTCCTTCCTTTCAAAAATGTTTTGATTTCCAGGAAATGAACCGTTGTCACCCACCTGGTGGCAGCAAGTGTAAGTAAGGATGTGTGAATTGGTTCTTTAGCAATGCTATAACTCTTTTGGGGAGTGTGGGGTGGGAGGGCAGGCTTACATGAAGTAGACTATATTTCTTTCTCTCCCCTCAGCTGTAGTTGAAGAAAGACAGTTTATATTTTTATTCATTGGGTTTTGACCAGCTATGAAAATATAATCACACCATACCGGTGATTGATGAAAATCTGAGAAGAAATACATTTTTGCGGCTTATATCTCTTGGGTAGGCAGGGGATCTGTGTATCACTCTTAACAACTACACAGCAATTACCATTACACACCAAACCAGAACTGTTTCTTGGTAATTTTTGCACACATTTTCTTGTAAAGTAGCAAGCATTTGTTTATGTGATATCTGGTAATTCTTACCTGAATACATTATTATCTTAACTATATCTGAGCTTCTCAAAGGTAGATACTGTCACTCCCTCCTACTGCCTAGTACAATTCTACCCTCCCTATTTTTGTTCAATAAATACTTGTTGAAGCTTAAAACCTATCAATTCCATTTCCAGCAATGACAGAGACAACTGTAAATAATAAAATTACATTTACATTGATTTCAGAGTGAGAAGTAAATGCTTATTTAAATAGCCTGGAATATATAGCCATTAAGGAAATGAAGTCAATCTTTCCATTTTTAGAATGGATGTTGGTACCATAATTAAGAAGCAAAGTACTAACAATTTAAAAAAATGGTTTGGAAAGTGTCCTTATTCCCTGCAGTCCTGACAGCAGCAGACTAATGATGATGTTGGTTTCAGGGGTAATAAATTTTTTCCTAAATGAATAGACTATCTGCAGTGACTATAAACAATTTTGGGATTGCAGATTTGAATGTTCAACTGTTGAAGGTCAGGATGAAATTACTTTTATTCTTCTTGGGTCTTTTCCCCCCTCCTTGTCAGGTTTTTATGATACCATCTGATTTATTTGGTATATTTTGAGAGCTACTGAACATTTGCTACAAGATGTTCTAGAAAAGATAATGAGATATTTGGTCAGTGGTCTTTCACTTCTGGGAGTACAATTCTTAATGTTTATTAAAATCTCCAACTAGGGCTTCTGCAGATCTGTAGCCTAAAAGAAAAGGCTGACCCATTACCCCAAGTTCTTCCAAGGAAAGGGGACAACTCCATAGAGGCCGGAAAACCATTCAGGGACATTAAAATAAGGATTATATAATTCCTTCTGCTTATATGGCAATTTACAGTTTCCAGGATGCTTTCTTATGTATCACTAACTCTTTTATTCTCCTTAAGAAGGCAGCAGGGTCGGGGAGAGCAAAAATAAAATTGGCCATCTAAATAAGATATAACAATTTATCAATTTATCAATTGTGGATTTTTAAAAATATTCAACATATGGCTTTCTGTGACACATAGGATCCTCAGTTGTCTGAGGACAATCTTTAAGCTGACATTCTACCAGCTTTGATTTTTTTCCCAAAGCAGTGACTGCTGTTCCCTGTTTGATGCTCCCAAAAAGGGCCATCATAGAACAGGAGCCTGAGAAGGAAGGAGAAGAAGTGTAAGACCCTGAACCAATAACTCTCAAAGAAGACTTTTGGGGGAAAGAAATAAATAGAAATTCTGCTAGTGATAGGGTGCCTAACTTTTCCAAAGCCCGCTGACTATAATTCCCTCAGTGGAAAAAAAGTATTAAAAAAGAAAGCATCTATTTCTAAAGGGAGACACTCACCCTCAGTAAAGCAAATAAACCTTACTCTCAAAATAGAAAAACAAATTTATGAATTTAAAAAGAGAGAGAGAAACCCCAGATAATGGAGCTTATCCCTCCCCTGAAAATTATTTTAAGAAAAAAATTCTAGAGAGAAGCTCCACACTCTCACTAAAGTCCATGAAACTTATATTCTCCAGAGGAAAATTAAAAATGAAAAGAGAAATCATGTTAAGGTGAATAGTATTTCTAACCTTAAAAAAAATCATGAAATTTACAAATTTTATTTGCACCTCACAACCCAGGCCCAATCCCTCACAAAAATTATGGAGGCAAAAATAAATCTTCCAAATTGGAGGTCCACCAATCTCACCGAAGATCTCTAATGTTATTTCTTCCAATTATGTGAAATTTCTGAAATAGACAAATCCTTAAAGACAGAAAGTAGATTAGGGGCTGCAGGGAAGTGGGGAAGAGAAATGTGAGTGATAGCTAAAGGTTTACAGGGCTTCTTTTGGGAGTGATAAAAATAAAATATTTTGAAATTAAATAGTGGTGATGGTTGTACAACCTTGTGAATATACTAAAAACCACTGATGTGTATACTTTAAAATGGTGACTTTTATGGTGTGGGAGTTATACCTTAATTTGAAAAAAAATAAGTAAAATATAGATCATTCTTCCACCTTCAAGATAATAAACCCAGTGCTTTCCACGAATAAATAAAATGGAAATATTTTTACAAAAAGGAAATCAAAGAAAAGATCCTTTTAAGGGCAGGGCCTCCAGCCTCACCGAAATAATCTTTATTCACATAAACACCCCTTTTTATTTCTTTTGAGAAGAACAAACAAAAAAGGAAATCTTTTCAAGGGCAGATTCTTTCAAAATCATCACAGTTAATGAAATTTACTAATCCTTCTACCGCCAGATACACACAAATGTTTTAATTTATCAAAAAGAAATATTAAAGGACATGGTCCCTGATTTTACGAAATATCCTTAATTTTTAACTTCCCGAAAAGAGGAAAAAAGAAACAATAGAAATAACTCACTCCCAAAGGGAGATATCCTATCCTCACCAAAGCACATTAATCTTATACTCAAAATACATTTTTTTAAAATGTAAAAAAATTAACAATGGAAAGGCATGTATGTCCGTTGAGGGGATAATATCAAGGAAATGAAAACAAATTCTCTTAAAGAGGAGAAATGCTCCAGCCTCACAAAGACCCAAGAACATTTTTTGTTGTCAAAATGGAACAAAAACATGCAAATTTTTTAAGAATAAAAAAGAAGAGGAAATTCTTCTAATGGGAGTTAGGATT
>NW_011889751.1:80459-133949 GCF_000151845.1 Pteropus vampyrus
AGGAGAGGGTGAAAGGAAGGATGGGAGAGAGGGAAAGGGAGGGAGAAAAAATAAAATAAGGGAAACTTTGTAAAAGGAAAAAAGGAACAAATTCTCCTAAGGAAAGTGCACCAATACCCTATGGAAGATAATGCATATTATTCTTGATCAAAATATTCTATTCCTGTCCCCCCCCCCAAAGGAGAAAAAATCCACAAAATCTCTTTCCTCAGCTTCTCCAAGGGGAGATGCACCCAATCTCACCCAAACCCAGGGACATTATTTATTCTCCAGTATTTCTTTTTATTTAATAAAATGAAAAAGAAATTCTTTCAAGAAGAGATGCTCCCAATCTTATTTTTCCAAATAAATTATTCATTTTTAAAAAAGGAAAGAAATAAAAATCCTCCTGAGGAGCGTTTCCCAACTTCATTAAAACCAGTAGCCCTTATAGCTCCTCTCCACAAAACCTAGTCTTTCAAAAATAGAAATTCTCCAAACCTAAAGAGAGGTGCTCCCTCAACCCCACCAAAAGCAAGGAATCTTTTTCTTCAGAGGTTTATTTTTTTAAGAAAAATTTTTTCCATCATATGAAGAGAGAGCTTCAACTTCACTAAAATCAATAGATCTTATTCTTCTCCATACCTAAAAGAGGAAAGAAAAAGAATTTTAAGAAGAAAAGAAGAGAAATCCTCCTAATAGAAGGCAAGTTGGTCATAATCTCACCAACGTCATTGAACTTTTTATTTCCTCTAAACAGATTTTTTAAGGAAAGAGTAAAAAAAAATAACATGTCTTTTAGGAAAAAGTGCCCTCCACCTACCCCACTCTAAGGACATGAAAGTATTATACAAAGAAAAAGTAAAATCATTCTAGAATAGTGCCAGGGAACCTTAAATTCAGCACCTGAGGCTGAAAGGTATTAAAGTTTAGTCCCAGGCTGGCTTTCTTCTGTTCCCCAGACCACTTCTGGTTACCTTCCCCATCAGTCATTCAGTCTGTGCATTCAAGAAAGCCAAATCCTGTTCATAGAAAACAAAATACGAAGGCTAACCATCTGGGGAAAAAAATCATACCTCTTTTCCAAACCAAACATAAATGATTTGGGTATTAATTGCATCATTGTTCCTCTATGATACAATAGAAACTCAATAGTTGATAAATGCTAAAACAATTACACTCTCACTATTAACTTCCAAATTAGACACACACCCCTACCTAGCAGACAAATCCCTTAGCCTGTTCAATAATGAGATTCTTACAGTGGTTGTCTAATTATGTACTCAGTTAAATATTTGTCCTGTAGAGTGATAAGGTCTCAATTTTTACTAATACATAAAATTTGAAAGTCAGATTTATAAGCAGAGAATATGTTTTCCAATTTTTAAAATGTATTTACGTATCTAAAAATTAAATTGAGTACCTATTCTATGTCCTATATACTTAGCATTGAGGATTCCATCATGGACAAAGTCACATAGATGAGACTTCCTTTAAGCAATACTGGTAAATGAGAAACCCTAATTACCAAAACAGATATCCAGGGGGTGATTATTTGTTTTACCAGACACTTCACTGAGGCATTCACTTAAATAAATGATTCTCTCAGCATACCTCTTCATATAGAAAAATTCAGTATACAAAATAAAGGAATATATTCTGATTTCAGAGGATGTAGAAAATCTAAAAAGCTTTTAAAAAGTAAATAAAAATTATGTAGCATCTCACCATTCAGGAGATAATTGCTGTTAATATTTTGATATATTTTTCCATTTATTTTCTCTGAATATATGCCCATATATGCTCAATAGTCTATAAAAGGAAAACTTTAGGGAATGTGCAATTGTGTCTCAGGCTTCCTTCCCCACCCCACTTACACCTCTCCACTTAATCATTATTAGATCATGTGCATTGTTATACATTGTTCTTAGGAAACACTTGTTAATTCTAGCTTCAAGTTTATCTAGTCAGACACCTGTATGATCTGATTGATAAACATGTTATTGAGACATAACTGTTCAGGGATGTATTTGCAGTGTAAAGCAATGAGAGTGTACATTTTATCTAGACACAGTGGTTGTGTCTACACAAACAAATGCCCTATATACAATGGCGGTTTGAGCTCACATTTACTAACTGCATTTTTTGGACATCCAGATTTCATTTGTCCAGCTAGCTTTTGTGACTTGAGTTTGGAGGAGACCCAGAACAAAATCTACCTTTTACTCACCGTTAAATTTCCAAAAGGAAAATCTAAATTTCTGAGACTCTATTGGGTCACTTTTATTTATTGAATGAATTTGACATATAACATTGTGTAAGTTTAAGGTGTATAGTGTGCTTTGATACATTTATATATTATAATATGATTGCCAATGTAGCGATATTTAACACATTATATAATTATAGTACAATATTATTCTCTGTATTCTTTATACTGTGCATTTGATCTCTGTGGCTTACTTATTACTTGTGACAAGTTTGTACCCTTAAACACCATCACTCTTATACCCTCCCCAACCCCTGGTAACTACCATTTCACTCTGTTTTTTACAAGTTTAACTTTTTTACATTCCACATATATGTGATATCATACAGTACTTGTCTTTCTCTGTCTGACTTATCTGACTTAGCATAATGTGCTAGGTTCTATTGGGTCATTTTTAACCATATACAAAAATGTACTGATAGTTTATCTTAACACAAAGTTACCCCAAATCATGCTCATCTGGGTACCTCCTACCCAGAAGGGAAGCATGTGTGTTGTGAGGACATTATCAACAATTATAAGGAGACACAATATTCAATTCTTCTAGCTTTCATTAACCAATCTCGTAGAAAATCGAAAGAGTTAGTAAACTGTATACAATCCAACTAAGGTTGAATCAGTAATTTAAAAGGCAAGCGTAATGTTATATTGCATAAGATCAGAATCTTCAGCTTTGTCTGTAGCACTTAGAGATTTTCGTCTTCCAAAACATTACAGGCATTTGCTGTTTAAGCCTTTAAAGAGCCTATAAAAGAGAAATTGGCTCCTGAGGACAGGAATTCCCATTTCCTTGTCTCCTTCATAGCACAGGGCTAGGTAGCTATGTGATACTGTGGGATTCTGAGAGATAGGTGTGATACTCCCACCCAGAGCTTTACAGAGTTCTGAAACAAGAGGCAATGGGCCTGGGGACTGACTGAGCCTGGCCCCTGCCTCCAGGAATAGGAGGGAAGTGAAAGCACTGATTGCAGATAGAGCTCAACTAAGAATAAATATTCAGCATCCTGGAGGTTTATTCATTTGCCTTCTCCTGCAGCTGATGTCTATACCTGTTTTCTTCTGGGGTTTTGCAGCTTGAGGCAGGCAATGAAAGGTACCTGCTGAGAAAAAATGTGTTAATCTCCTTGGCTGTGAGTAGAGGCAGTTGAAAGTAGGAAAGTTTTCATTAACCCAGGGCTCTGCCAATTGAGTATCACTCTGCTGAAGCTGGCTCCAGCATCCCAGCACTATCCTCTGAACCCCAACTCTAACAGTAGTCTGCATCCCATTTTAGAATTACCTAGATTGTTAATTCTCCCGTAATAAATGTCATTTGCATTATTATGTACCTTTAACATCTTATTTTATAATCTGTTTACATCACTGTACATGTACCTTGCAATATAAAAGGAAAATTATGATGTTGGTTTATGAAAACAGCTAAGCATAAACAGCAAAGAGGATATAAATGAGGCTACAGAACAAGATTGTTGATTTCAGAAAATTAACTAGTTGGTGCCCTTCTCACTAACCTCAGTTAATTAATGCTTACTGTGATAATTTCCCTCCTGCCAGGTTTGAGTAAAACAAAACTTTTCTCTTACTCAGAATTTAGATATTACTGTCCCTTTCTCATGCACTAAACTTACTCTGCTTGACTGTAAAGACTAATTAAAATGATAATTTTGGCATTCCCATGATCTCCTTTGCTTAAATTTACTCAGCCTGTTGACGAGATCTCCGGGACATTTTTTTTAGTTTCACTTTGGTTTCACATAAAATCAAAGCACCCATTTAGTGGCCCTCTTCATAGTTTTCCTAGTATATTGATTCTCACTGGTGAGTCCTCTATCTAGAAATTACTGAGAAAGCCTTACTTTGCCTTTCCATCATCCTTTATCAGCACTAAACTTTTTAAAAAATTCCTTCATCTTTTCTTCTATTGGCAGAAAACAAAGATAGACATTCCCAGGCAGCTTGCTTTTATTTTTGGTGGTGGAGGGGTATATCCAGTATAGTATGGCATCACTGTGAAGTACACATGAACATATCTGCTAATTAATTCAATAAGTGTTCAATAATTAAGCAATTGGTATTTTAGATGCTTTAAAATATGATACATGTTTAGAGGACTGTTACATGAATATTTTAGAGTGTTTTCGTGATGTGTTAGGAAATTGATGGGAGTTTTAAGATGGAATGGGAATTCATTATTTTCCAGTTTAGAAAAATGGAATAAAGTTTCTCACTATCCAAAGTTGACTATCTAACAAGTTTTCAGGTATGGATTAGATTCAGTTATGAAGGACTGACTGATCACAAATTTGCTTTGATATCAGAAATTTAGGTGAAAAAATAAAGGAGTTGTTTGAGATAAATGGAAATGAGATGTCCTCCTTGAATCTAGAGAAAACAGGAATAAATTAAACAGTGCCAGTGAAAGATAGCAGGTAGAAGCAAGGTTATGCTTGAATTGGGCAGATGAGGCCAGAGCCTACAGATAGCAGTGAGGCCTTAGTATATGGAATTAGAAAAAAAACCCATTTTGATAGAATCATAGAGTACAGATTGAAATATAGAGGAGAATAAAGTAGATGGGGAAAGTCCTATTGAAACTTTGAAGACAACTGACAAAATTGTGTATATCATTTGACTGATAAGGTACAACCATTAGAGGGCTGTTAATTAGTAAAATAACATGGCTGAAGTGGAAGGTTAGCTGATGGGGCATATAATTAAAAACTAACTTTCAATTTCTTTGTACGTCAAATTCCAAATTAAATTACCAAAGGAAAAAAGAAGGAAGAAAATAATTATATTATCTAGTGTCCTTTTTCTACTGGTTTGGACCTTCTTTGACCCATATTCCACTTTTGTAAGAGTCTGGTCTGCTTTCTCTATGATATTTTCCCTATTTCATATCACAGGGTTTTCTACAGCAAAAGTAAGAAAGTATGATGGAAATCCAGAGAAACATTTTATCTTCAGTATCGCAGACCCATGAAAAAGGACTTTGGGGATCAACTAGTCCAGTGTTTTTAAAACTTTTTTAGCAATAGAATTCTTTCAGGTTTCTCTCAATGAAATCTTAAATGAAAGTCCAATATTTAATACAAACACAAGTATTTCATTAGTCATCTTCTATGCTAAAATGGGTTTGCAACTGATGTACCTTCCCAATTGTTTAAGCTAACAGGAAAGTGAATTTGCACTCCCTGTTTATTACTGGCTTCTTAGCAAGGATGCTGGTGATGTAGGAACACATTGAATAGCAAAAAGAAGCAAGTCAGAGTTTAAAATTTGTCCCAAAATATTCCAAAAATTAGATAATAGAAACTCTCCTGGAAAATATTTTCATTCTAGAGAGTTACTTCCTTCCTCCCACCTCAGGAATGTGTTACAGCTATCTCATTAAGTAGTTGTCATAATGTGCACTGTTTTCACTTGTAGGAACATTTTTATTATTGGAGATTGTGTTCCTGACTAAGGACACCACACTAAATAAATTGTAGATATAACTAAAAATATGCAGTAAAAGCTAATATATAACTGTAAGGCTCTGTAATAATTTAAAACAGCAAAATTATTCCAAGTCCTATAAAATGATCATAAATGTACCATAAACATTGATTTTATAAGGTGCCCCAGTATACTATAAAGTGGACATGCAGCACATAAAAGAACCAATTCTACATAAATTTAATATATTATTTACTTAGAATTTGCATTCTGCCTGCATCAAGAAAAAATATGAAGTATCCTGCTGAATTAAATGCATATAAAACGACGATTAAGCACAAATAAAAGCAGGAAAAAAATAATTCAAAGCAGTGGTGAATGAGACTTTAAACTAATATATGCTACTTATAATAAAGCCTAATTACACATTTAGTTAGCAGTACTTTTTTTTCTGCTGCCTTTGGTAGTTGAAGAACTTTGGAGAATTATTTGAATGATTCAGACCTCTAAAAGTTAGTATCCAAGGAAGTTTGAGCTGATGCCTCATTTTTATGCAATACTTCTTCCTGTAGCAAGCTGCAGCAACCACAAAACGAAGAACTAAAGGTTGCCAGGATTGTGACATAGGTGTTAATTAGCTGTCCTAGAAGGCTACAGGCTTGGGTTATTTTGGTGTGCTTGCATTTTTCTAATATTCTAATGTATGTTTCTGTGAGGCATATAAATATGGAACTTTCTCAAATAAAATAAAATTGCAAATAAAATTCATTTCTCAAATAAATCCAAATGGTATCTTATAACCAGGGTTCAATAATTTGGACTCTTTCTTAGATTGAGAGTTACTTCGCAGTGGTTCTAATCATAATTCTATTCTATATAGCTGTGCAATATAGGGTAAATTGATTAATCTTTCTGTGCTTAGCCTTTGTGTCTCTTAAATGAAGCCAATAATGTGCCACTAACTCAGCTCAGCTCAGCTCAACAGTCTTCTTCAGTGAGTCTTCGATGGTATCCCCTCTAGGAGATACCTTTCCTCTGGGCTCCTATAGCACCCTATATAAACCTCTGCTTCTCATTTGCCATGTATACTGAGATTATCAGCTTACATATCCCATTAGGGCTATAAGGATGAGGCCTTTAGGGCCTAACATGCTGTCTATCACTTAATAAATGGTGACCAAACTTTATAAAAATAGGATAAAGGCTGAATGAAAACTTAGATTTAAAACACATATTTTAAAAATAAATATGCAAATGCTAGTTCATTTTAGTGTTATTTGTATATGTGCCATGATATTTACTGTCATCATTTTCTATCTTTAGCTATACAGATAAGTTTTAATATATTCACCCCTCAAAAAATGGACTTAGCAATTCAGGTGTATTACCATCAGGTGATGGTTGGCAGGGCTACCTCCTATCTTCCCAGAGGGCTATAGTTTTTCTTCAAATTCCCATGAAGGGACATTATGCATTAGTAGCAGCCCTGTATTGATTAGTGTGATCTTGAATTACTAGTCTTTGGTCATAAACATAGTTAATTTTGATAAAAAATAAAAGTGATGAATAATCTAGTCAATTCATTAAAATGTAAATTTATTAAAACACTCAAGCATAGGAACTCTTAAGAATATTATACTTTAGTATATAGAGAGCAGGGTTAAACACATAACTAGATACCATTTGGTACCCTTTTCACTAATATTAACTATTAATCACAATTTAATCTATTTATGGTATCTTTTTCACCTCAATTGAAAAGCAAATTTCTCCTGAAATTGGCACTTGAATTTGGAGCTAGGTGTCAATATAACTATTCCAAGGTCCTCCTTTCCTTGTGAGGACTAAGAAGAAACAACTAAGCTTTAATGTCCCTTTGGCAGTCCAAATTTTACCCAAAATAGCTTTCTACTAATTACAAGAAAAGCCTTAAACTTATTTCACCAATGCCTCTGATCAGATCCATACCCTGAGCTTGATAATAGTTTGATCAGGAAAGACAATATGAAGTCTCAATTTAGATAGCAGGAAACTCTAACAGTCATCTTGTTTCCAATCAGGAACAACTTTTCCCTTAAATGAGATAGACAACTTTTATCCTTTCTAGAATACCTATTGGACAGTATCACAACATAAATTTATGTAGATTGTACACTATATAAGGCTGCCATGTCTAAGGGGACATCTTTCACAAAGTAGACATCACATAGATATATATTATTTATTTATTTATTTTATTTATTTATTTATTTATTTATTTATTTATTTATTTATTATTTATATATACTAACAATTTTCCTGTAGATGGCAGTCAAGTGCCTTGCGCTAACAAAATTGGTATATTATGAAAACTTTCTGACAAATGGTAGTAAAATATCTTTAGTAAATGGTGCCTTTTCCTGATGTGCTCAAAGGTATCTTATGGGCGGATCCTGCTACTAATTCCTTACATTTAAATATAATGGTTTCCTTAGCACCTCTGGAGAAGCCTATATACTCAGAACTGATTTCCAAAAATTCCTATTTTATTCCATATCACATTTAGGCTGAGCATCATTTTAAAACAGAAACCTGTAATGAAGGTTTAAAACAAAATATATAGGGATGCATGCATAGGCAGGCATACATCCATGAGTACACGCTGGTACATTCATTCCCAGTAACATACCCAAGTATGTATACTCCAATAGCTGAACAGCTTGGGAAGTAGGTGTACACACACACACACACACACACACACACACACACACACACACACACACTGATAAATAGTTATTTAGTTTGACATTAAGGCATATAAAGGAAGAGATTCTGGCTACTCACTCTGGTGCTAACCTCTCGTCCAGCTCTCTTATTTAATCTATTTTTAGCCTGTCTCACTCCCACAGGCAGTAAGTTCCCAAAAGTTTGCATGCCCTTACATGAATTCAATTCAACAGACCTTTCTAAGGGCTTACTAGTGACAAATAACTGCTAAGTAGGTAGAAGAAGCCACTCAGTCTTGGAAGGTTGTTCGAAGGAGGTGAGATCTGACCTGTGTCTGAAGATTAAGCAGGACTTTGATAGGAAAACATGGGAAAAGAGACAGGAGGCAAAGGGAATATTTTAATCATAGACATGGAAGAGCTGAGAATCCCACACACACTGGATATGGTTGCAACTTTTAGTGCATCAGGAAGAAAGTTTGGAGAAGTTAGGTAGGAGCTAAATTACAGTAGGCTTTGAATGCCAGGTGAAGAAATATGTGTTCTATTTCATAGGCATTGAAGAAGCATGGAAGGTTTTTAACTGAGCGTTACATGAATAGGTTTAGATTTAAGAAAACTCTGTCGATATACAATGAGTTAGACAGGAAGACTCCAGGGAAAGTGACATCAGTATAGGCAAGAGATACTGAGGACCTAAGGGCAATTAGTATGGAAAGAAGTAGATAAAAGAGATACTGACAGGATTTCTTTTGTAACTGATTGGCTGTGGATGATGGGAGAGGGAAAAGAGTGGAAGGCAACTCTGAACTTTCTAGCCTGGAGTTGTTAAAATTATACAGAAGACGGAAGCAAAAGCTGGTGTACTTGGGTAGCAGCTAGAGGAAGATTATGATTTTAGTTCTGGAGAATCTGAGTTCAAGGCATTGGTGAGGCCTAAGCTCAAGACAGTGATTAGAAAAAGATGAGAATTTAAGGGTTAAAAGTCCAATGTGTGTATGTTCTGCCATAAGAAGTAGGCAAGGTGGAAAAAGTCTGTTACTCCCTCCCCACCGCCTCCATCCCCAGATTGAAAGCACTAAAATGAAATCAATAGAATCAGATAATGGAAGAAAGATGAATGTGGACAAATATTGTTTGGGGAAATAGGCAGAGAAAAAATACTGATTTAGAAATTGAAGTATTGGAAGAAAAGGAAGCAAGAAGAGAATGTGTAATTTTTAAAGGAACATTTCTTTTTAAAGTATTGACCCTGAGTAATTTTTTTCAATAACTTTTTTATCCTCTCCTTTGGCCATTTTTTCTTTGTTGGTGAAAATTCTCTGGTCTTAGAAGGAGAGGGAATATAGTTAATGTGTTGTGCTCATGTAGAATGCAACTGGCTTTTCTCTCATTGCCCAAGTCTTTATTTGTAAGTCTAGGAACATATTGTGTTTAGGGAGACCAGTTTGAAAGGTTAATAAGTTATCTTGTTATTAATAGGAGGAGCATGAGACCCTTTCTCTTGTGTTACAATAAGAAAAATATATTGTTTTCTATATCAAAGATTCTATTTTAAATCTCTTTACACATAGTAATTGCTTAATAACTGTTGAATTAACAAGAATAACAAAGCAGTTTTAAATATATATATCTATATAGATGAATAGATATAGATATAGATATTAAAATATCTCCAAAGACAAAATGCTAAGATAACATTTAGGGTATTATAAGATTTGCTCTGAAAATGTTGAGGGGAGGTGGGGACTTTCTTAAAGAAAACTATTATTAACAGGTACATTTTATCTTTTAAGTATGAACTAAATAATAAGCCCCTTAAAATAGCTGCAGACAGTGGAGGAAACAAAGAGAGAGTCAGACAGAATAATCAAAGAATAAATAAATGTTTGAAAGTGTGAATGGAAGGCCTAGTAGGTCCTCAGACCTTTGCTAGTTGGTGTGAAAAGAACCAGGATAGATATGAAGTCTGCAATCTCACTTGGAAAACAAAACATCTACATCAAGGATAAGTACATAACAATACAAGGAAAGGTTTAATTAGGTTACAGCATGTGTAGTACAGAGAGAAGTGCTGTAGAATTATAAAAGAGGAACAATAAGGGATGGATTAATAAGGGAAGGCTTCCTGATGGAGGTGAGATTAATTAAATTTAAATCTGGGAGCAACATACACAAAGACTTAGCAGCAGCAGGGACCCTATCCAACTAATATCAAAGAGCTTTGAGAGGAAGGCAGAAGGATTTGGACTTTATTCTGTACAGCAGGACATTATTTAAGGTTCTTAACTAGGAGAGTAACATAATGAAAGTAGATTTTATAAAATATTTATTGTGCCAGTGAGAAGGATAGATTGGAGGGGAAGAAGACAGGAGGCAGGGAGATTACTTAGACTGTTGTGAAAATCCAGGTGAGAGGTGATGATGGCTTGCTTATTGCAAGCAATAATGATCATTCATTCATTCATTCATTCATTTAACATCTTTTGTTGAATATCTTATGCTGTGTCAGGCACTATGCCAATATTATAATTTACCTAAAGGAAATTATACCTAAGTAAAGGAAATATGACCAAGTATACAAATAACTGTAATCTCAAGGAGAAAATAATAATGACCACAAGAGAAGCTCTGAGTTCAAAGGAAAGAACTGATTGGAGCTTAGTAGGTAGACTTGGTTTCAAAAATGAGTAAAAGGACATTCTAGAATTTTTCTTACTTGAGGGGAAGTGCTGGAAAGGATGATAAGGAAGGAGTTCTAGGTAAGCAAAATAGTGTGGGCAAAGATACTGATGTGAGAAAACACTGCTTTTTCTTTGGAGACCAAAGGATGTAAAGTTTGGAGAATACAGACAGAAATGAAGGACTGGGAGATGGGAGTAAGATGAGTGAATGAGGAAGTGGGAAAGGAGGAAGGGAAATGGTCAGAGGAAATAGCATAGGATATTAATAATTTCTAATTTTCTTCCTACTTTGCCACTCTCCCTTTTCTCGAACTCTATTTGGATTCTTAGTGCCATCCGAGGATCTGGGATACTTTTGTTTCATTCCTGGACTGCCCACTTCTGCGTACCATGAATGAATGAATGATCATTCATAAAATCCTAACTAATGGTCAGAGATGCCCTGATCTGAGAAGGAAACTGATTCCTCCATGTATTTCATACAAAGACAGTTTCTTTAGTAAGCAGCATCTATAGTCAATCTTTGGTATTAAAGAGCACCTTTCAATCTCAGTTTTGCTGCCTGT
The DNA here is from genome assembly GCF_000151845.1 of Pteropus vampyrus. Taxonomy (NCBI): domain Eukaryota; kingdom Metazoa; phylum Chordata; class Mammalia; order Chiroptera; family Pteropodidae; genus Pteropus; species Pteropus vampyrus. Next base: position 92,101 of record NW_011889751.1, read on the forward strand.
ATGTGCCTGTTTGGTATACATTAGGAAGGCCTTGTCATGCATATAAGAAAAACTATTCTGAATCAGCTTTCTGTGTATGCTTATACTGTTGAAATTTCAGACTGAGCCTTCAGAGACCCTTCCCAATCATGCCTATTATAGCCGTAAAATGTGGTGGCCTTCCTAGACTTCCACTTGATTTTTATATCATACTCCACAACCTTCTAAAACGCTTCCACATTTCTCATGTTTTATGTCCTTAGATTCTTGCCCCAACATTGTGTGTGGTATTGGTTTCATCCCCATTATGCAGATGAGAAAACTAAGGCTAAAGGACACTTCACTACTAAGAGGTGAAGGCTCCTGACTCCAAAATCAATCCCTAATCCATGTCAAGCTAGCTAGTATAAGGTTTTCAAAGTAGTCCTCTTGAGACTAGAAATAATCTAGGTTCTTCTAAAAGAAAGTGGGATAATGGGGGCCACTTGCTTTAATTTCAGGACTAATTACCTTCTTTAGAGCTAACCGAATCCACAGGCTTAAGATGAGACACAGTTTTAAAGTAGTTGTAGTGGTTGTTTTTTTAAATGCTTAAAAAAACGCTTTTAGATGCTTATAATGATGGTTTATCATGTAAGTACTTTGGGACTTCCTGAGATCACAATTCTCAAAAGGTTCTACTATTCTTGAGATTAAAAATACTCCAGTCTAGTGGTTTGGGCCCAGAACTGAGATTTAAGAGGCTGATTCTATTCCTAGCTGTGCTTTTGTGATTTGAAGTAAATCCTTTAACCTCTCACTTTCTGTTTATCCATTTGTAAATAAGCATATTTCTCGCCATAGAATATCTGAGAAGCACTTTAAAATTCTAGGTGCAAAAAAAAGCATTTTAAAGGCATTTTAAAGCCCTATAAATTCTGTAAAGCACTTTGCACGGCTTCAAAGTGACTGTGACTTCAATACAAAGTGGAATTAGTTCATTAAAAACAAGTAAAGTGTATGGAGACAGTATTAAGCACAGATTTCTGCCTGCCTACTACTGTTTTTAATAGGCACAGCTTAGTTCTGTGTTCTACTTTCATCTCTTATACAATGTGGTGTTGCCACAGCAAGTTGGATCTTCTTGCATACCGCCTCCTGCAGGGTTATGCATCACAAAGACTGGTGTCCCTGGGTGGAGATTTTTCTAAGGTAGAAGCCTAGTGAAGAAGACTAATTCTTTATTTCATTTCACCCCTTTGAAGGCTGGTTGTGTAGAAGAGAAAACGTCTTCAATTCTGGAATAATACTTCTCTGTCCTATACCTTAATATTCCTGTCTATAAAATGGAGTGATTATATCTGCTTCTACCTGCAGAGGAGATGGTGTGAGGTTAACCATGGGAGTTGCACTCTAATATAGTGGGCTTCAGAGTCAGAAACATTAGGTTGAAATCCCAGCTCTGTCATTTCCTAGCTCTTAGACCTTAGACAAAGACCCTAACTCACCCCCTCTGAGTCTCGTTTTCTTCATTTATCACAAGAGACTAATAATTCCCACCTTGTAGGGCCATTCTGAGGATCAATGGCATATCAAATGTTTAGTTCAGTGCCTGGAATCTAGTTGGTTCTTTTAAAAATGGTAACTGCTACAATGTAAAAGCTACCAATTTCAACAGAATTTTTTTGAGCATGTACTATATTTACTCACTGCTTTGTTTCTCTTTCCTCTTCAAAAGGGGTGAGTGCTCCATGCAGAATAAGAAAAACATGGGCACAAAAAGGGTGGCTAGCCTTGCTTCTTAATGATGTATCTTAACATTATAGTCATGTGCCAACTTTACCTACTGTTGTTTTCTTCTTCTGGCTAAAGGGGCATGTCGTGAGAGAGACGTGCAATTCAATTCAAGTATTTCTGAGCACTTAGTGTGTGGTTCTCTGATTTCTTCTACAGTAAATTCTCTCCTCTTGCCATAACTTATTGGTGGGGTGCAGATATTCATTAATATTAATTAATTATAGAATTCTAAGATTTTAGTTAATAATTATTTCAATCCTGCCTGACATCTGAGCTACCAAGATCTCAGGATTTTTTCTCGAGAAAATCAGTAATTTTAATTTGACAGCAATTTAATGTGTGAGTGAAAGAGAGGACAAAGGGACACTTAAAGAGCTGCTGGGCAAAAACCATGCAGCTGCAGGACCCTATTTTTGCAGGCTGGCTGGCTGGTTGGCTGGCTGTGTGTGTGTGTGTGTGTGTGTGTCCTGTATTGACTTTATTCCAGCTTTTGAAGAAGTTGCTGCAGAAACCTAAGTCTTGAAAGAGGCTCTTGGAGGCACTCCTACAGAGATTTTTTTTCAAGCAGATAGGAGAGGTTCTAATTCAATATCTACATCAGATTTTTTCCTTTACATGGAGGACTAGATAAGTGCCATTAGATTTCAAAGCTCCCTTTATCATTATTTCACTTAGAAAGAGAAGAAAATTATTTTGTATTGCCTTTCCTTCTACCTTTCTGACAACAGCTGTTCTGAAGCTGCTACCAAAGAATACTGACAACTATATTTTCCTATTATTGCCTTGTAATTTGAGGTTGCAGCATAGCAAACATGGTAGACACAATTTCTGATGCATGGATTTATATCCATGAGAAGAAGTGAGGGAACAAGGACATTCTGTTTATGTACTGATTTGCTACTACTATAGTGACTTGAGTTCTGACATCAAGTTTTGGCTGCTTTGACAAGATCTCCAAGATCCTCAGACTCTTTGGATGATATCACATATACCCAGCTCTATCTCTAGTTGAAATGAAGACAGATTTAGCTATTTAATCCATGGTGCCAAGTAGCCTTGAGATTTCATGGAGCAGGCTCGTGGCAGGGCATGTCTTTAGTCCTCTGGTAAATTCTTAGAGTCAGTAGTTTAAACATAACATATGAATTCCAGGGAGAGCCATTTAGATACTGTTGTGGTTATATGGTTGTGTTTACTAAGCACACACCTTAGAAGACAGGCAAATGATTATAAATGTCAGTACAGAGGCAGCACTGCACTTCTGGGAAGCAAATTCAGTTTATGTGTAAGCAAATTCAGCTTATGTGTCATCCTGCATAAGGATCAAGTTCTGTCCACAGATGACATTCAGTGGAAAGCTGCCACTTAAAGCCTATCGATAGAACAAGGTGGGCATTATCGAAAAGTCAGGGCATCAAATCTGAGTTCCCATCACATCTGCACTCATCTGAGTTGGCACTGTGTGGATTATAAATGGAAGCTGGAAACACAACAATCAATATATGGTGAGGTGAGGTCATCAGAAGCCTAGAGAATAAAGAGAAGCTTCCAAGACACACTAAAACATAACATGACTTGGCCTTGGACTTCTAATAAATGAGAGTGTACATGCAGGCCATTCCAGTCAGAAACTCTCAGAAAAAAAGAATATCTTTTTACATATTGAGCCAAATATAAATATTAGTTGCAAATGTTTGAAAACCACCTGGCATGAGAAGTATATAAGGCTGGTCTCAAAGATAGCGAGAATTTGTATAGAAAGCATAGAAGAGATTGCACACACACAGATTATTTAGAGCCATGTGTATGCATGACTAGTCATTATTCTCACCTGTACCACATTCCAGCATGAAGAACAATAATATACACCTTATTTTTCAAGTTTATATTTTAGAAGGCTGATATACACATGTTCTATGATTGGGGGGAGGAGGGATGGAAGAAAAAGAAAAGAAAAAAAAAAACACCACACAAATCTAGTCATCCTTTCTACTCTAAAGTCAATCCTAGGAACTGACTCTTGGTTGCCAGGGGAAGTTTTATGGGAAAAGTTAAAAGTGGTGTAGCTAGAGACATCAGACACAAAAGCTTCAACTCATCTTAAAAGCTGTTGAATCACCCTACATTCTGTGTATCTGAGAAAGGGAGGACATCATACTGCTAGCATAAATGGTAGCACCTGGGTGGTTGTGAGCCAGCTCAGTTCTTGAGGCCAGAATGCTTTATTATGGGCTTTTGTCTCTAGGGAGCTTAGTAACTGGGATATGTGCATGACCCATTGTATTATTTGCTCAGAGGCAGCATAGGATATCTGTCCAATGGCATGTGGCTTTTTTTTTAACTCTGGAGAAGAGGGAAGAAAAACAAGCAAAGTAGTAGTTGGCCCTTTCTCTCTCTTCAGTGTCTTATAGTCCTATTGGTGTTAAACTCCGTCCTAGCTGTTTCAATCAAGGTTTCCAACACAGCAGACACTTCCTTTGTAGTATGACTATTGGTGGGACATTTGAGTATTTCATCACCCTTGGGCAGGCCTTTCCCAGGTTCCCTTTGGGAGGAGCGAGGGAGGAGAGGAGGCTCCAAGTGGGTAATATCTCAGATGCTGTTACATCTTCTATCTCTCTTCTGATAACACCCTGGGATGCCATCCTAAGGGGCACATGATTTGGGGGCTTTGGTGTCACCATGTGGTATAGCATGTTACTCACAATCCAGAGCTTGGACTTCCTGACAGCAACAGCAGGGTAGTAATGACCTCAATAAATAAGGAAGCTAATATTCTTTGTGAGAAACCAAGCTAGTATGGGCAGGCTATTGAGGCTGTGAGCTGACAACAATGACCTCCTCCTTATCCTGCCTTTGTTCTAAGAGAAAAGGCCCAAAGACTCACTATAGGTAAAGATACCACTCAATTCATTCTAATATCCTGACAATTATTTTGTCAGGGTAAATATAGAGGCACTTCCCCATCTTTCCCAAATTCACGGATCCCTGCTGTCCCTCTGGGTCAGTGAAGACCATTATTCCTAGGGAATCCCACAGTGGGAATTCCAGATCAGGGAGCAGGATGGAGCCCTTAGCTTTTGTGGAATGCAGCTTGGTTCACTGTTGGAGTACCTTAGACAATGACTCATAGTGGGTACCAGATCTTCTCAGTCACCACTATTAAGGAATACTGGTCATCCTGTGCTCATTATGAGCCCTTGATAGCTACACAGACTTTACAGACCCTAAGAAGAACAGGAGAATCCATTTTGAAATAAACCACCCCTTACTTCACCCCCTCCATGCATTACTGAGTGCATTTGTAGCTTGCTGTATACTTATGAACATTTATGTGGATTTGCCCCTGCTGATGTATGTGTTTCTCTTTCTACCAGTGTAAGTTAGTGTCTCTGAGTAGGAGACTAGCATTATATTTTTAAGTCAAGTCCTGTGAGAGATATTCTCAGGAGAATGAATAGAGCAATTTGTTTAGAAAGGACTTCCCGCCCCCATGATGTCCCTAACAAAACCAAGCTGATTACAAAAAGGATCAATTCAAATCAAAACTTTTTGGGAAGTTCCCAGAAGATCAAATAGCCCTATTTAATATCAGCCATTTAGGATCTAGGGAACAGTATTTGGGGCTAAATCCTGCAAGATGGAGGTACTGGTGATGGAATGGAAAAAGAGGAGAGAAAAGAGGTGTGTAAAAGGTTAGAAAGAACAACAACAACAAAAAGATATAGCCCCTGCCAGATGCCTAATTTCTCTTTCAATATTTGGAAATACTACACAAACAACTCTTGCATTTGAATTGTCCAGGTGGCTGGAGATCTACTTATTTTGCATTTAACTGGGGTCAAAGGATCTTTGCTGATATTTTTGCTTAAGGGTTCCAAATAAACTTTCCACCATATTTGTCTGGAAGTGGACTGGAGTAGACAGTGGCTTGTTTAGTACTTATTTTTAGATCACCTTTAAGTCATTCCTTTAGAAAAAAAGCAGCATTTATGTCCTGAAGGACTTCCAAAAAGAATAAAGAAAAGCTGGGTTTACTGTACCCTCAGCTTGGTTTACTGTACCCTCGTTCCTGACTCTGGGAGAATTTCCCATTGGGAATCTGAGCAGGGCACTTGGATTTTTTGTTTGCCCTAATCTCAAAGAGTTATTGTGCAAATAACAAACTGGTCAAATAGTAGTTTAAAAAAAAAAAGTATCAGAGATTTAGCCCTACCTGAAGGCAAATTGAGTTTCAAGGCCTGATAATGACAACTAGTCAGTGCTTGGCAATGTCACTTCATGGGACCTGAATGTCTTCAAATGGAACATCTAAAACCACTGTTTTGCCATGAGTTCCATTTTACTGAATTTTGAATCATGTTGATGTCTTACTAAAGTAGGTGTGTCAAGTGTTAGTTGTACAGTGACCTTGGGTCTTGATTTCTGTAAAAATATATACTGCTTCTTCTAGAAGCTAAAAATTTTAGATTTTTGCCTGTGTATGGCAAAATTTGGAAATTTTCAAGGCGAAAATTTCATAGATTTACATAACACTGTATACATATTAGTCATGTTTCTCTATTTTTTATAAATGGAAGCCAGCACAATTTGAAGAGGAATTGTAATTTTATGAGCTATTTTACCCCTGCTCACATCAGACATGGTAAATAAATATAGTCAATAATATTGTAATTGTGTGTTGCCACATGGGTACTAGATTTATTAGGGTGATCACTTTGTAAGGTATATAAATATCTAATCACTATGTTGTATACCTGAAACTAATATGTCAATGATAACTGAAAAATAAATTTAAAAAATAATCGTAAAGAAACTTTTGCTAGATAATATATTTTGTAGTATTATACTCAGCTCCAGGAGCTATGTTTCTATGAATTCCATAGTCATACATATGCAATAGTAATTATGCATAAGCAATAAGCTCAAATTCTTCTAGTTAGGCCAGTTGGCACACGCACGCACACACACAGACACAGACACACACACAAATCTCCAAAGACATGACATATAGCAAAAAGAACTAGATGGTGAATGTTCCTCCAAAGGTATTATATAACAGGCATATAACAATATGATGCCAAAGACATGATCTATAAAAGTAAAAATTGATAAACTGGATCTCATCAAAATGTAAAACTTTTGCTCTGTGAAAGACCTATATGAGAGAAATTATTTTCAAATCACATATCCAACACAGGACTTATATCTAGATTACATAAAGAACTTTAACAACTCAACATTTTAAAAACAAAAAATCCAATAGAAAAGAAGTAAAAGACATTCACAGACGTTTCATCTAAGAGGATATACAGATGGCAAATAAGTACGTGAAAAGATATTCAATATCATTAGCCATTAGAGAAATGCAAATTAAGACAACAATAAGATGTCTCTACATACCTATTAGAATGGCTAAAATGAAAAAGTAATAACACTATTAAATTCTAGAGAAGAGGTAGAGAAACTCAGACATTGCTGGTGGGAATGTAAAATGGTTCAGGAACTCTATATAATAGTTAAAGCAGTTTCTTTTTAAACCATAATAGGTTTAACATATGGCTCAGCAATTGCACCCATGGGCATATATTCCAGAGAAATGAAAATTTATTTTCATGCAGAAATGTGTGTGTGTGTGTGTGTGTGTGTGTGTGTGCATAATATATGTGTTTGTGTTCATAGCAGCTTTATTCATAACAACCAAATACTGGAAACTACCCAGATGTCCTTCAATAGATGAATATTTAAACAAATCATAGTACAGGCATACTATGGAATATTATTCAGCAATACAACAAATTTAATGAACCTCAAGGAAATTATCCTGAGTGTAAAAAGTCAATCTCAAAAAGATATATACTAAATGATTCTATTTATGTCAAAATTTTGAAATAACAAAGTATAAAGAACAGATTTGTTGATGTCAGGGGTTAAGGATGAGAGAGGGCAGAGGAAGTAGGCCTGGCTATAATGGAGTAGCATGAGGAAGTCTTGTGGTGGGGGTACAGTTCAATATCTTGATTGTCATGATGTTTACCCAAAGCTACACATGTGATAAAATTGCAGAGCTACACACGCACACACACAATGAGTTCATGCATAACTGGTGAAATCTGAATAAGCTCTATGGTTGTACCAATGTTAATCTCCTGCTTTGGATATTGTACTATAGTTATGCAAGATGTTAAAATTGGGGGAGGATGGGTGAAGGGTGCATAGGACCTCCCTACGCATTTCTTTGCACCTTCCTGTGAATCAATAATTATTTCAAAAAATTTTAAATGCTTTTTAAAAAACCAAGAGTAACAACTTTTGGATGCTATATATTTTATTTTATATGAAAGGCATAATTAATTTCTTTATTTTGTGTATTAAAAATAATTTTGTGTATAAAAAATAATTTTCTGTCTTTTATGTCTAAATATAGCACAATATGTTTTTTTAAAGTATAGCCTCTACTATAAAAAGATGCTAATTCTCTGTTGTAGGGATGTAATAATGGAAATGGGAGGTGCCTAAAGATAGACTCAAGCAAAGTACTCAAGGCAGAATGCCTGTCTTGAGACTTGAAAAATATGTATTTCACGTGTTTCTTAGCTCTGGGTTGTTTATTATTTGAAGAGGTGGCCTTGTGACATTTCCCTTGAGGAAATTAATTGAACACTTTGATTCAAGAAGCATTAGAATTTAGGACTCAAGAAGAGAATAAGTAATGTCATCAATGGACTTTCTCCATTTGTTGAATTGTATCAATAAGACCCTGAAAGCATTTTGGCCCAGGAAAATGGTATCATTTCTATTTATTTACATCAATTTAATGAAAGGTTTATACCGAGGCTAATATATATCTACACACATATTCTGGGGGTGGGGGGAGAAAACATGTGGCAATAATATAAAATGAACCTGATCTGTAATATATTTTGACATTCTTAGAAATAGATGCTATTGAGAAAATATGACATTTTACTGCACTTTGAACTTGGAGACAAAAAAGCACTCTCTAAATGTACTTTTTAAGGCAGTGAGTTACTTCCTCATTCATTGCCTTTATGGGATGTTGAAAGGATAAAGTACCAGCTTCATGGAAATTGTATGCTTTTTTAAGCTTCGTGGAAATTGTATGCTTTTGTTCATACAGTAAAAGATTTTACACACTGAATTCAGCCTTCCTCATATCCTTTCACTGACATCTTTTTCTTTACTGTTTCTCTTTTTGATTCTACTATATGCTGACTTCAGAACCATCATTTTTTATCCAAATATCCATATACCCACCTTAGTTTCAAGCCATCAATCCACATGTCCTCTTACCTCTGAACATACTTTCTGGAGGACTTGTATATGTGTAACTCAGTTAGGAAACTAGGATAAACCAAAGGGCATCCCAAGGTATCTCTGAATCCTTAAATGAGGAGATGGCATGTATATATGTTTTACACATTCTGAGGTCAGAAAGATTGTCCTCTTATACACCTATTCAAGGTTTATTAGGATTTCAGTTCACATTTCTCTACTTCTGGCTAAAAATAGTTCCCTGAGTCATGATCCTAAAAAAGAGTCTATCCATGTCTCTAGGTGAGAAAGGTCTGGAAAAATCAAAAAGCCCATCAGTTGAGAATACCAAGATGGATTTCTCATTAAGAATACCACAGAGATTGTAGGCAGACAGGGAGTTCTCTTATAGCTCATTTCTCTGTGACAACTGGAAAGTTCATTGGCATGAGCAAGTCCCACCTACTCTACACCCACTTCTCTGCATTAAAAGTGCTCTTGGTGTTCCACTGGTCTCATGTTGGTAGAGCAAATCTTTAGCTGCTCCTGCAGAATTGAGAGCTAAATAGAGTGAGCATTTTCTTTTTCTGCATCAAGGGTAAAAGGAAGAGAAGGAACTTTTAAGAAAAGTAAGAACATCCATTTGGAGGGCATAGCTTAAATATATAGTCATCCCATATGGCCATGGGCAAGGAAATGGATTTGTTGACTATGAAATCTACTGTAACCATCTTTGGCTTTTGAAAATTACACAGATAAAATGAGAAGATACATTTGTTAGTTTTCATAGTATAACTGTACATTTAGACTTCCTTTGAAAGTTCAAGGCACATGAATGGCAAAGTAGAATAAGAAGGAGTTATGATTTTTGCATTAGGTTGGCAGAAGTTGTTATATAGGTAGTTGCAGATCTCTGGGTTCTGTCCAATAAAGTCATAGGTCTTGTTAGTTGGTATGCTAACCTTGTTCTTAGTTGTTTGTTATATGGAGAAATGGTCTTGTGATATTTACTTTATTTAACTACTTTTGAGTTTGCAAGATTAGACCTTTAAAAAGCTAGTCATTTCCTCCTAGATAACTGTACTATTGGTATAATAAATTGCCACCAGGTAAATGGTGGTGCCTCAGTTATGGCAGATTTTAGGAGCTCTTGAAACTGTGTTTCCCATAGTTGTGGTTAATGGAATACAACAGAAAAGGATGTTTTCAACTCAGTCTGTTTGGTCCTTCAAAAATTGCCTCACTGTTTTAATATAAACATTAGAGAGGATTAGATTTGAAATGTCCATGTGATAAATTTTAAAAGATACAAGCACTTGGGTTCTAATTCTAACTGTCCTAATTACCACTTGTTCTAACATGGGTTTCTCTTCCAGGCTTGAATAGATCATTTCTCTTACCTTAAATTTTTTTCATTCCTATATAATCAGAAGCCCCTCTGATGCTCTAGGTTTTGTTTTCTGGTGGAGTAGCTGAAATCCCAGCACTATGAGCATTTTTATGGGGACAGCAGGTACAAATTCTTCTACAAACTTAAATTTGATTTTCTATTTATAGTCTTTTTCCCAGTGATCCTGCTCTGTTACTCATGGGAAGGAGAGAGTCTGTGCTTGCATAGATTATTCCACAAAAATCAAAAGCACCCTAATCTCTGGTAGTAAAGACCCACTGGGCATAGACTATTAGTATGTAAACTATGCTTCAATATTTGGGGCAAAACACTGATTTCAAACTGAACACCCAATACTCTGTTGCAACCACATACATACTCATACTTAACAAGCTTTCTGTTCCAATTTAGGGTTAAAAAATATTATCACCATATCCACAGAAGGAAAGAAGAAATAGGTATTGAATTTCTACTTAGCACTAAGTACTTCCATGCATTCTCTTGATCTTTATTAAGAGTTGAGTGTCATTATATGTGATTTTACAGATTAAAATGCTGAGGTTTGCAAATTAAATTACTTGCCCAAGGACATACATCTACTAAGGGATGGAGCTGAGTTTCAAATTCAGGTTTATCTGACTTCAAAATCTACATTCCTTTTTATTGTACCAGACTGGCTTTTGCCTAAACATATGTGCTTGGAAATATAAGAATCTTTATGTGTTTTCTACAACAGCAACTGGCTTTTAGGAGCCAATTAATAGGAACATTTGAGAACACCCTTTCTCATTGTCTTCCCCAAGTATATTTTCCCATGCTCAATTTCACTTTATAAACATTCATCAGGTACCTACAATGGTTAAGTTATGGCACTCTCTGGGCACTGTGCCCATCATACATAACTCCCCTATGACATATATTTGTGATTTACCAAGTGAATTTTATGCTGAGGTTTTCCTTTCTGACTTGCTCTGTTTTGAAATAATTTCTATTCTTGGCCTATGCCTGTGCTTGTATTCTTTAATTTGGTGGAAAGTTACTTTATGGCAACAGAACTGAGCAATATTAATAGTTTTGTCTGCTACATCTTAGTCTTCCCTTGATGAAGCAAGTGCCAAATTTTAGCATCTTTATCTACAGTTCCTAGCAAGAAGATGGTGGCTTGGGGAAGTGACGTGACTTGCTCACAATCAGGTTACTGCTGGAGTCCAAACTATGGAATTCAGAATGTGCTAGGCCCACTGTCTTTTCCAGCTGCCATATTGCTGCCCATACAGCACCAAGTAGAAATGTTTCTGTGAAAACACACACAAACTGTATCATTCAGATCTCTTGTGGTTTTGCAAACTATCTACTCTCTCACACACTGCAAATCAACCCCCAATTTCAGGAAAGAGAATAATATGTATGGTATAATGAGTACAAATGTATCTAGGCTTTGGAATCAGACAGCCTTGGGTTCAAAATCATCTCCCTTTATAACTGTGTGTGATCTTGGAGAAGTCAGTTGACCATTCTGAGCTTCAGAGCCTTGTCTATAATATGAACCTAATAATACTTACCTTTCGATATTGTTGTATTTGCACTAATGTATATAATATGCCTAGCAGGATGCCTAGCCATAATGGACATTTCAGAAAAGGTGGATATCAGACATGTTTCTTTGAGTACATTGCTTTTTATTATGTGTATAGAGGGATGAAAGGAGCAATAGGGGTTAGCTATGTTTCCATATTTCTCTGTGTATCAATTTTAGTGTGTGTATTGCTATTAGTGAGTCTGTTTCACACCGGACTCTCCCTTGCTATCTTCCCTGATCCTTCTTTTCTTAGGCAATCCTAGATTTTTAGGCCCTGTTTCCAATTAAAAGACAGTTGCCTCCCTGCCCCAGAAAACAATTTTGTCAATGTTTATTTTTTGCAGTTCAAGTGTATCTGTCCCCAAGACTTCAGCTGATAATCCTTCTCTTCCCATTTTAGTCAGTGTTGCCTTCTCCTCAGCAACTTTTAACAGAGAACTGCACACACTGATTAGAGCACAATCTCAGAGCCAATGAAATGGTGGCTGAGAGATGGTTCTAGTGGGAATCTTATGTGCCACTGGTGGGAAAATGAACATATTTTGTCATTTACAAATCCATGAGAATTTGCTACCACCCCCAGCCTCCAATGTAACATGCTCATCTTATTCTTCTTATTTCTGTTTTACTCCTCTCCTCTCCTCACCTTCCAGGCCTATCAACTTGAGTTATAATACCACTGATATCTTCCTTCCTCTCTCTCTTTCTCAATCCCTTAATGCATTTGTACCTTTCTGATGTTCCCTTCTGAGTAGGCTATCAATTGTTGAGCAGCACAAAATCCAAAGGGTAACAGTCAGTCTTGCCCTAAGCCCTGGCCAATGGGCGTTAGAATTTGATTACTGTAGTTAGTAGCCATTTAGATGATAAGCAGTCTTAATCCCTTAAACATTAGCCTGGCTAGAGAGGGGCAGGGAGAAGTTGAAAAAAAATGTAAATTAAAAAATGTAAGTTAAAAAAAATGAACAAAAATGGATGGTGTTTCGACGGAGACATAAATAAATGAAAGTCCGAAACCATGAAAAGGGTAGCTGTAAGTCTTGGGGTAAAGCATCTGAACAAGCTATGGGAAGTGGCCTCTGGGAAAGAAAGGCAACAGTAATAGCAAAACTCTGTCTTTCTTAGTAAGATCCTTGTAGAATGCTTTTGTGCAGTAGTTACATGCCCAAGTTAAATTTTTTGTTATTGCTACTGGAGCCATCCAGGTCAGAGAAGGGGTTCCTTTGGGCCCAGCATGGTATTACCCTCATTTACCATGAGGATGTCTGCTAATAGCACACTTGATTATGCCATACTTCTTTACCAGCAATGATGGCAGAGAGTTGTATTGCAGGATGGTAGGAAAGGGATGAGAAGGAGAAACTAGGCTTTGAAAAACAGACTACTAATTAAAATGATATCAACACAGAAAACATAAAATTTAGAGATACAATGAAAAGAACCTTGTACTGTAAGTCAAGAGACCAGAACTAGTTTACCACATAGTGACCTTTGGCAAGTCCCTTACTTCACTTGAGTCACAGTGTTCTTATCTGGAAAAAAGCAAATAGTATTGCCTACCTCACCTACTCTGCAAGGTCATCTTCAGAGTCAAGTGAGAATCTTCAAGATCTTTATAGCTGACAGAGTGCTATGTAAATTAAACAATTATTATTACCTTAATTACTTTAACATTTAATATTAAAAACAAAAAACAAAACTGAACTAAATAGCTGTGATTCATACCAGCTATCTCCCACCAATCCTGTGTCCTTCTGTCGATTGACATAGGATAGGTTATAACTTGCAATAAGAACAGTAATTTAAACCTTCCTTTAAAAAAAAGACTCTGATGGGACTCAAACCCACAAATTTTTAATTTGTCATAGTACTAACTGCTGTTTGAAATTGTTTGCTTGTCCTACTGTAACATCAACTCAGTGCCGGCAGAGATTTTGTCTTAAACCTTACTCTTTTTCTTTCACTGAAGGAATAACTGGTCTTCTATGTTCTATAAAACTCCAAGAGAGTTTTTAGCCCTGCCATTTATTAACCTGCTAGGGAAGTTACCTAATCTCTTCAAGCCTCAGTTCTCCATGTACATTGATTTAACACAGTGTTTCCCACATAGACTCACCAACTGTTAGCAATTATTATTATTGTCATTGTCATTGTTGTCGTCATCGTTGTTGTTATTACAATTATAATAATAATTATTATTATTATTATTACTCCAGGAAGCTTGTCTCCCTGGTGACCTTGTTTTATCAACTGGCACAGCTTTGCAACTTTGTTACCAAGCCAGTAATTTTTCTGGAAACAATGGCCACAACACAGTCTCTTCTTTGACAGATTAGTGTCTCCCGCAGTCACAACTCTTCCCTCCTTTTTCCCTCCAGGCGTGGTGGGTTGTCAAACTACCATGCCTCCTGCCTCCATCTGAGGCAGTTTTGCTCAGCTAGGGACAGTCCTCTGCTCAGAGGTAGCAAGACTATCCACGGCTTTAGAGGTTGAGTGGAAACTCCCTAACCCCACCCACAAGTCAATCTCACCCCTGAGGTGCCCTTACCTTGCTCCTGCTCTCACCTACCACTGGTGGAACAAAACAAACAAGCATGTGCACACACACACACATACACACACACACACACACACACACACACAAAACCATCAGTGAATTAGTGAATTTCATCTTCCCTTTGACCACTATTGCTGCAAGAAGCAAGCAGAACCAATGGTTCTAATATCAGTTTTTGTCTACCAAACTCATGATTCTTGTTAACACCACTTCATAAGACTGAGAAAGAGTAAAAACAAAAACTCACACATCTCCCTTTATTATCTAACCATTTCATCCCCAGAGGACCTGTTAGTGAATGTATTCTTAGGTTCTGTGCACACCTTCAGATGGCTGTCTGCATGAGGTCAGTTTGGCAATAAGGCAATTTCTCCAACTCCCCAGTTACACACGGTTAGGTGATGTGGGCTCACTGCACCCCCATTATTATTACATTTGATGCCATGATTGGAGACAGGTATTGTTGAAGACCAAAGCACAAAAAGCACTGACTGAGTCTTCATCACTTTGCTCTTTGAGTGAATTGCAGCCAAATGAACTACATATTTACATATTTGCAAGTTTCTATTTGGCCTTAGGTTGCAAGGATTTAAAAATACCTCTAAAGGCTGAAGTCTCCAGATTTAGGAGCTCCTATACATGGCCCAGCATTTTATTACAAAGTATTGAAATATGCAAAATATGAGATTATGGCATTTCAGGCACTGCTTCAAAGAACCGTGATTTTTTTTCTACCTGTTTGTGAAATCATTTGCAGTTCCTGGTTTCCTTTAGCTAAACTAATGAGAAATCTGCAGACATTATTGGCCTACGGTTTCTCCCGCTGCATGAAATAGTGATCCCTGGGATCTGACACCCAAGCTAGATTGTGATGACTGTTATCCTGTAGATGCTTGGAATTTGGAGGGGACGGGCAGTAGAATCAAATAGACCTGGGTTTAAACCTCAGCTCTGCTACTCACTGTGACTCAAACTAGTCACTTAACCTATCTAAGCTTCAAATTTTCTACCTCCTTCACAGGACTGTGATGGGAGCATTAAATGAGATAATGCATGTGTAGAAAGGGCAAATAGCAAACATTTGTCACCAGAAACAATTATTTTCCTCTGGAGAGGGATGATTGAAGAGAATCTGAGTGAAGAAATTGCTGTCCTGGCTGCTTCTGTGAGGACATCACCAGAATCAGAACAGCAGTTACTGGTCTCATAGTAGGTGGTTAAGACAAAGATGGTATGTAGCTTAGTGGTGGGTCCCCAGGGCAGGAAGCAGTGGGGGAGTGTCCCTGAGAGGAAAAATATCCACACAGTTTTAGAAGAACCTGTCCATCTTTGGTAGCTGATGTTCAGGCGAAAGGGTGGGGAAGAAGGCAGGCATGCTTTGTCATTCTTTGTAAGTCAGTGGCACTAGATAAAATCATTGCTGTCCTGGCCTCTGTAATCCTGGTTAAGATGAAGATCAGGGTCCAAAATTCCCTGATATCTTTCCTTTAAGGACTTTGTGTGGCCACAGAACTTCTTTTTCTGGGCAGCAGGAACTGCTGCTGCAGCAGCATGGGTCTATAAACTAAACTTCTACTTACACAATTCCTTTTACTGGATTTCCTGCTTTAAAGCTTTAGGTTCTCACAAAGCTCAAAAGCAATCCTCCTTCCTCTAGCTGACATCTTTAGTCTTCCTTACATTTGTGAAGCAAAGACAACCTTCTGCAGGAAGCTTTCCCATAAGCCACATTTCTCCTCAAACTTCCAAAGCTCTGACCCAGCTCATCCTCTTTACCCCACTCTTGAAGTCAAGCCATCCGCCTGTTGGTCTTCTCACATCCCTTTCCATGCAATTCTACTGGAGCCCCCCAAACTATCCACACGTTCCAGGAAGCATTGCCAATACTGAGCAAACTCAATGACTATAGACGGTTACAGGGCACCTTCACTCACATTCAAAAGGTCAGCAAGGATTCTCCATAGCCCAAATAGAATGGCCTGAAGCTCAGTCTTGCATTGGCCACTAATTTGCTGTTTGACTTGGGTAAGTGTAGCCCCTCTTCGGCCCTTATTTTCATTATCTCCAACTGGGTGGGGAGGAAGAAGATTACTCATTGCTAAGGTCAAGAGTAGCTCTGAAAGTTTAAAGGCAGTTTTGTGGCAAGAGCATAGACTTTGAACTACATAGACCAGAGCTCATATCCCCACCATGAGCCAAGTTACTAGTGGTCTCACATAGTCATAAAATGGCTTATTCAAGGATTCACGGTTGGATGCAGCAAAACCAACATTCAAACCTGTGTGAAGGTCTGGGAAGACTCAGCTGAACTCTTCCCCCTTCCTGGCAGCTACTACTCCCAGGGCAATTACCAAGACCCAGGTTATTGCTTTCTGCACTTTGTCAGCCTAGGTCCAAAATGCTCAAGCACCAAGCAATTAGTGATGCTTATCCTTCCTTGGAAACTCTAACAGTAGAAAAAGAAAAGGGAGAGGTAGCAGAGAGATTTGAGAAAACATACATTTT
Organism: Pteropus vampyrus; assembly: GCF_000151845.1. Lineage (NCBI taxonomy): Eukaryota > Metazoa > Chordata > Mammalia > Chiroptera > Pteropodidae > Pteropus > Pteropus vampyrus. Next base: position 109,162 of record NW_011889751.1, read on the forward strand.
TATGCTTTGTAGTCACAGTGGACTAGTTTTAAAGTCACTAACCCTTGATATTTATCTTATCAATGTGCTCACACCAATGCCAAATGGCATATATATACAGTCATTGCAGTATCGTTTGTAATATAATAAAATTTTAAACCACTGTTCATCAACAGGAGACTGTTCAAGTAAATCACATTACATCTATACAATGGAATGCCATATAATTGTATAAAAAGAAATGAGGCAGCTCAGTGTATACCAATATTAAAATAGCTTCATGATATATTAAGTGTAGAAAGCAAGACAAAACATTGTGCATAGAATGCTATGGTTTACATGAAAAAGAATATATGTGTATATATGTTTGTGCATGTGTATAAAATATCTTTAGAATGATATCAAAGAAACTGGTTAAAGTTTTTGCCTATTAAGAAAAAAATGTAGCATGATTCTCAGCTTTCTTTTGTTTCACTAATAGCAAGTGGAGACATGGATGCGCCTCTATAGTTCTTCCTTAGCACAGGAAGCTGTGGGAGGGATTTGTAGCTACAGTCCTTGCACATTTGAGCAGTAGAAAGATCTGGCTCCTCAGCAATAGAGCGAACAACAGGTCTCGGTTTGCCCATGACTCTCCTGCTTTTAGCACTGAAAGTCCTAGAAAAATTGAGACAGTTGGTCACCCTATTCCTCATCCTTCTGCTGCAGCCCTTAGCTAGCCAGACTTGGTAGTATCAGGGAGGGAAGATCCCAGTAGTGGGATGAATGGAGCTGTGACACAAGCCCCTGCCTCCACAATCCACAAGGGACTCAACACTTATAGAGTGGCAGGCATATGCTCTGTGAGGCATCCTCATCTAACAGACAAGGAAATTGAGGCTCAGAGAGGTTAAGTGATTTGCCCAAGGTCACACAGCTAGTAAATGCTGGAGCCAGTCTGTCTGACTCCTGCCACATCAGCAAGACCTTGGGGAATATAAAGCTTTCAGTGAAGCAGTGGGCCTGGCCTTTCTTAAAGCCTAAAGCACCAGTGTTACATTTTAACTAAATCAAACATTGTTCTTCTGAATCTACTTTGGCAGGCCTGTGTTAGGAAATGGCTTTCTTCCTATCATCCTCACCCCCAAAGCAAAGAGAATAGATGTTCCAGTTTTTTGGACTGAAAGAGCAATTGGCAGAAAGCTGTTTTCTCTGGTTGTGCACATAGTAGGAGTCTGATTCTCACTTGAGGAGTAATAAACTACTCATCCCCAACTTGATCCAGCTTCCCTCCCAAGAACAGCATGAGAAAATAACAGGTAGTGGTGGAGGTCATGATGTTTGCCTACTTTTTGATTGGGTAGGGCTGGAATTCAATTTGGCTATGTAATAGGAGTTCCTTTTGCTAGGAAAGAGTAAAAGCATTCCCCATAGCCTCATCCATCAAAAGCCCAATGAGGCACAGAAAAACAGACATAGCAGACAGAAGCTTGGGGGTTTTGAAGGGAGCATAGGAAAAAGTCACAGCAGCAGCTGTACTTGCCCTTTCTCAAGCAGCAGGCAGCTGTTAATTATATATAGGAAATTAGGCTGCTTCGCAAACCTCGTTGAGATATTTCATAGGAGATATTTTATAAATATGAAGAAAAGGATGTGCTTACTCTCACTGTTGGCAATTAATTTACAGATGTTGAGTTGTAGAGCATCAGAGAGAGAGATCACCTGTGCCAGGATACAGGAGTTTCAGGGAATAATGGATTTGGGATTGGCTTATCAGAGGACACAAAAGGAAAATGAAGCAGAGCTTTCCAAAGTTCCAGCTTTCTCTGCAAGGGATGCCACAGTTTAGGCAAAGACATTTTGCCTGTACGTGGGTCCTGAACTATCTATGGCTTGATAAGTCTTGCATCCTTGGATTTGAATGAAGCCCAAGGATCTCTGTGGTGATTGAACTCAGTACCACACTCAGTCCCACTACAAAACAGCCAGCCTTGAGAGTTTAAGAGTAGAGACTGCAGTGCTATTTGGGTTTTAATACCAAAATTGACACAAAAGACTAGGAGGCCTGCCTACAGTATGTTCTGGTTTAAGAAGCAGGAGGTGGGTTACATGGCATTTCAGTATGTACAAGGATCCTATGACCTTCTTCCTATCTGCAGCATAACAAATAGTGCCACAGAAACATGGCAGTTTGGATCAAGAGGAGTACAGGTGTGCCCCATTTTACGAAGTAGCTATGTGCCTGTAAAGGTGGTCACCAAGAAAAATTTCCCATATAGAATCCTGTTCCTCGTTGCCTTTCATAACATAAGAGATGCATTTTTCTGACAAATATTTTAGCCCCAAGATTCAGCAAAATCTCAAAAATGCAAAACAAACATTGACAATCTTATTTGAGAGGAGAATTTTCAAATGTCTTGATAATGCCTTAGAAATAACAGTATATGGGCAAGCCATCTAAAGAAACTGAAGTTCAGGGTGTCTTTCACAGAGCTGAATTGAGCTGGATGCCTTTCAGAGGGCCTCTGAGAGTATTCAATAATAAAAGTAAAAACACTTTATCAATTGCAAAGTGCTCTATACATGTGAATTCTTGTTACTCTTCTAGTCAATCTTGGTCACTTTGAAAAAAACAAACAAACAAAAGAACTTCCCTCTCACCCACCTTGGATTATCATTTTCCTCCTGGAGGGAAGCTCATTAGCAGTTTCAATACTGAGTTCAGGTCCCCCCCCCCCGCCCCTCCCTTTTTGAAAGTTCGCTTTATGACACTTCACTTTTACAAAAGATCTACATTAGAGCCTGGTTTTGCTAACCAAAAGAAATCCAAAGAGGATTTTTGCTTTTACCAAAAAAGGCAAAAAGCGAAAATAAGAGTTCAGCGTTATTTTGAACAATAAGAGTGGCTCTGCCAAGCTCTTTCCTTGAGAACTACACTGAGCATCTCAGCGTTAAGTCCCAGAGCTTTGAACTGTGTCTGTGAGCATCTGCGCTTTATCTCAATTTATTTTGTGCATCCATTAGCAAGATGTGTCCTAAGGTATCAGAAAAGTCTGAGAGAGCTTATAAGGATGTTACACTTAGCATAAAACTGGACATAATTATGTGTTATTTTAGGTTTTATGTGTTATTTGATATAATTTAGTAAGTTCTATTTTAGGTCTTGGAATGCTTAAAATTTTTTCATATAAATTAATGGTAATTGCTTCTTTGCTTTACGCCATTTCACCTTACCAAACATCTCATAGGAACACTCTATTTTTGGATAATGGGGGATAGCTCTCTATTCAGAGCTGTTCACAGAACACCTTTTAATTCTTAGCAATCTGTGGTCTTGTCTTTCAGGACAAAGTTTGGGGGAGGTAGTGTGTTCACTCTGTGGTGTACATAACTAATTAATCAGGCACTCCCAATTTTCTTGTCACGGGTAGAGTGGTGAGTGGAAAGAGCACAGAGCCCACCGGCATTCTGTAATTGTGAGTCCTTTAGCAAAGCAAAGAAAATGCCCAAGCTTCAGATCTACCATCTGGAAATTAGAGGTAACACTCTGCATGGTTGTGGCAAGTGGGCAATGAGATAATGTTACCTGTAAGAGGCCAGGAACTGGGAATCACTGTGTATATCTTCTTATGAGATAGGTAATGCCTTCCATTGCAGGATGCATCTGTTCGTTTATTTCTTCCAATTTTTGTCTTATATTGTTATTAAGTTAAGTGGCCCCAAACAGGTAAAGGTTCATTTGCATGTACATATTTTATTGACTTAAGGTAACCCATTGATTAATGATTAATTTTTAGCTTCTGCCTGTTCAAACTGGCTTCCAGGGACTGCTCTTTTTTTTTTTTTAATTAACAATGGTTTATTTAGAAACAGTGATAGGGTTAATAAGTTTCTCCCGAAGTGGGACAGAGTTTAAAAGGAAAGGAACTACAGGAACTTTGCCTTCTCCCAAACCAGGTTTGAATATTTGTAGAAGCTCCAAGTAGATATATAAAGCCTGTGTTTAGAACTTAAGGAACTCTTATGTGGCCTTCTAACTTTTCTTCCTACCATACATAAGTCACATCAACATTTATCTGCTCCAAACTTAGTAATATATATCTCACATGTATAGGCTCTTCACACAAACTCTGAATTAATACACTGCAACCTCCTCTGATACCAGGAATACCCACCACTCGCTCATTTTGTCCTCTAGAGAAAATTACAGTAGCTATAGCCAGAAATTGCAGACTGGTTGCCTGTGGGCCTACTTTGGCCTGAACACTTGTTGTATTTGACCTTTGGACAAGTTCTTTTTTTAATTAATTAGTTGCTAACATTTCAATATTATAAAACTTCACACAAATTTTAGCCTGTATAGCCAGTTTGTCTTTAAAAATGCAATGACCTGGTGACACTGGTCAGCATTCAATCATAACAATCATCTCTAGAACTTGGTAGCAACTGGGCTTGGGTTCTCCATTTCCCCTACTAGGTCTTGTTGATTCTTCTGTTATCAACCAGCATTGAGGAGACAGCCACGCACTTAAAGCTAGTGCATTCAAAGTGACCAGTTTAATTTCATGGGACAGATAGGAAATAATTTTGATTTGGCTGGTGTACCCAGTGACAGGGTATATGAGTGGATAGCCACTGTCTTGGTGGAACTATTCATTTTGAACCAGAAGGTAAACATTTAGGGCAGTGAACATGAAGCCCCAAGGCTATTTCAAATGGTTCTCTGAGCTCACATAGCCTTGTGTTTGTCTACATAAATTATCGTTCCCTCAACCCCACTCCCATTATCCATACCTTTGAGATAGAGAATGTGCCTGCAACTAATTTAGCTGCCCCAAAGGACCTAGCAAAAGATGGAGCCCATAGTAGGAACTCAAAAAAATATGAATGAAGCACTCATCCAATGACAGATGTGCCACAAAGTCTTTTTCTTTTCTTGATTCTGATAAATGCTGGATTCGTGGAATGAGAACTGAAGGTTTTGATGATTTGCTGTGTCTTCAGACAAAGAGATTAATTAATTGTTTTGCTGTGTCCTTGGATGAATAACAGGACATCATTAATTATCAGGGAACAAGTAAGGGAAAAAAAAGAGAACATTACTTAAATACCAGGAAGGGGAATTAAAGAATGATCATTACTTAGGGTTGATGGAAGGAAGTATCTGGGGTGAAAAAGCTGAAGTCTACTTATTTCAGTATTTCAAATCACCTGCATCTGAGAATTTTCTGAAGGTACCAGAAGGCCCAGGGTTCTGGGAATCTTCTGGAGGGACAGATCCTCCATTTTCTCCTTACCACCTCACTCTATCATCTTATCCCTGAAAGGAACAGGAAGAGAACTAGGTATGGCAGCAGGGGTAAGAGAAAGCAGTTGAATTTGAAGGAAGCATTAAACTGAAAATGGAGGAAAGGGGAAAATATCTAGCCAAAAATTGTAAAATGAGCTATTGCAGGGGACACCATATATGACAGAATAAGAACAGCTGGAGAAACATTTAGTAGTTAGAGTAGAAAAACTTGGGGAAAGGACAGAAATAATGGGTGTGGCTTCAGTTGTACCAAGGTGGAGTAGTTAAAATTTTGAAATTAAGTCTTTAGCAGAAAGGGATAAATATGACTGCCCAAGTATCATGAAGACTTAGCATGGAGGTGAGACGGTTAGGATAGACAAAACCAAATACCATCATTGAGAGTATATAACATAGGCCACCTGACCAGTGAAAGTAAAGAGTGATGTAATCACAATGCTTAAACAAGACTTGTTTTTCTCATTGATGACTCAGTTTTAATGATTTAAATGTAATTTCTCACTCTCTCTACCACCTTCCCTCTTCCCATAAGATCTTATTGTTCTCTTGTCTTGACTCCTTGGCATCATTCTTTTGTAAGCATCTCAAGGATGGTACAATATCTTGAAACTCCCAAAAGTTAACAAGAGGACTCAGGTAAACACAGATTGCTCATTAACTGACTTGACATACAGAGGTTCTGTCTATTAGTACTATATTATTGGTTAGAGAATTGAATATAGGGTGTAATAGATGCACATATATTTTGTAGAATTGGGAGTAGCAAAAGATTGTTTAGATTGGGTCTCAAACTCAAACACCTGCTGGAATCAGGTGTCCCATCTGAAGGGGACAGCTGCTACTTTGTTCCAGTAGATGGGTGCTTTGTGAGAATATAGGTCCAGTGTTACCAAGGTTCTGATTATTTTAAAGAAACAGGAAACTTGGATTTTAATATGAAATCTACCTTTTAAATAATATCAACTAATTAACAACTTTGTAAAACACTAGGTGGAGCAAACAAAATGCTTCCACAACCACCAATGGTGAATTCTAATTTAGATGACAGAGTCTACGGCCATGCCACCCTGAACAAGCCCGATCCCATCTGATCCTAGAAGCTAAGCAGGGTCGGGCCTGGTTACTACTTGGATGGGAGACCACGTAGGAAGACCAGGTGCTGTAGGCATTCAAAAAAATGAAAAAATAAGGGATTGTAAGCTGACAAGGTCCTTGCAATCTGTGAGGTCAACCAAGGGTCACCTCACCTAAAAATAAATAAATAAATAAATAAATAAATAAATAAATAAATAAATAAGTAAGTAAGTAAGTAATTTAGATGATAGATGGAATTCATGGTAGAGCCTTGATTTGATGATTTAAACTAATTCTGGCTCTTTGTCCATTCAGTATGAGTTTGGTTCCACCTTGATGAATGTGAGTACTTTTCCTAAATGGCAGTCTTGCATGTTGGTTTGTAACCTAAAAATGTAACTGAAAACTTCCTCTATGGTAAAAATGGTAAGTAGACTCTATGCTTGATTAGAATCAGTCTGTTCAACAAGTAACTGAAAAATCACTGTCAGACATATGTCAAGAAAGTAATCAGAAGGCAGTTCTTTTTGGTGCCCTTTTTATTCTCTCACCAGACCACAGATCCCTTGAAGGCCATGGTAAAGACTTTGGATTTGGTTCTAAAAATGTTGGGAAGCTATTGGAGGCTTGTGAGCAGGGAAGGGATGTGATTCAATTTAATATTCTAAAAAAGAACACTCTAAAAGAGCTTATAGGAAGGCCCTGCCTAGAGCTACAATCTTGACACTTCCAGAAAATCTGCCTTTACTTAACAGTCTCTTCCCCTACCATTGTTCTTTCCTAGGCTTGCTGTTCTTACATTTACGTGTTAATGTCCCTCCTCCCCATCCCCTACCACCAATGGAGATGTTCTCTATAGTTCTTAGGACATGTATCCTAAGAAACTTATAGCCTATATCATCCTGAATGTGTTATCCAAGAGTAACCAATGCCTTTTCTGATTGAACTAACTTCCTTGAGTTCTTTCCTGGCTCTCAGATCATTTCTCAGATATGTGACAGAGAAAGAGCCTTCCAGGTATCTGATCTCCTCAACTGAGAGGACAAGTGATATGGTCTTGCAAATTGCTCTACTCAATGCTTCTATCTTTCAGAAAATACTGAAAGAAGGACCTCTGCTGAAGAACTGTAACTCCTTCAAGAGATGGAAGCTTAGATATTTTCTTATTCGAGGACAAAAGCTCTGCTTTGCACACCATCCTGCGGTAAGAGAATATATAGAATATATAGGATATATGTCCTATTATATGTATATTAGTCAATTGGGTTAGTGGGTGGGTGCCAGAAAATGTTTTATGAGGAAATGGGCTAATAGGTAAAGAAAGATATATTAGCAAAGATTAAGGCGAAAGTTGAAACCTTCTATGCTTCCTTTAACTTGTCCTTTTGGGCCAAATAGGAGACACTTTTCTCTCCCTTCCCCTTCTTATTTTCCTTTCCTTTCATAGATTCCTCAATTAGCTTCTATACCCAGAACCAATGACATAATTTGTGGGACCCAGTAGAAAATAAAAATGCAGGGTCCCTTATTTAAAAAGCAAATAGAAATGCGAGTAAAGATACTAAAATATAAAGCAGTAATTTGTCAGGGCATCTTTTTAAAAAGATGTTTAAGTCAGAGAATCTTTTAGTAGTTATTAAATGTCATTCTAAAAAAGAAAAAAACTTTTTGAATTATTAGCAATTTTGCAATCCATTTGTGTATTGTCAATGCCAGGTTTAAAAACAAATACAAAAGTATTTAACTCACATGAAGAACCACCAACATTATATAATTTGTATTTAGTGGATCATGCACACATATATATTTTGTTCTCACCAGTACGTAAAATGCAAAACTGCAAAAAACTAGCTCAACTGTTTTTATTTCACATCTAAATACATATACATTCTACCAACACTCTCTGAAAGGAAAAGGAACAATGGGTTTCCCTATCTTCCCTTTTCCTTCAATGTTATCATTTTTAGCACAAATGATTGGCTAACATAGGGAAGTAACATGAGTAAAGAATATAATAGGGTTCTTTGGTTATTCATGTTTCTTAGAACATCATTGCTCTGTTTGAAGAAAATTCTGGTTCCGATAGAAAATGTGCCCTCTCAAGGCTGTCAGCTCACCTACTTAATCATAGATGTAACATGTTTACAGTGTATTTGCTTTGAGTCTCGCTGGACTCCCATATATTATGGGTCCATGGAATTCTATGCTCATGGGCATCACAAATACAAATGGAGTGACAGGATATTGGGTGGACATGCATATTGTGCATATCTCCTGCTTATGTTCATGACCCATTGTCCCATTGGACTTCACTTATAAAACACAAGTTAAATGATAAGAATTTCAAGAGTATAACAGCAGAGCGTTAAACCAAGTGTGGGGACCCTTTGAACACGAGGCCCTGTATGACTGCACAGGTTGCATACCAATGAAGCCAGCCCTGTCTGTATCCATAGTACTGATCTCCTGCTGCTGAGTGGATATTACTTACTATAGCTGGTATATACTGAGACACAGGCCTCAAACTGGGTGGGACTAGCAACAAAGTCAAGGGCTGCTGGCTAGTAAAATAGGAGCTAATAACTCCTATCTGCTCTCCTAGGTCCCTAGCTAGACCACATTCCATTATCTTCTCCAGCATAAACCTTTAGTTTTTAACAATTCTGAATTACCCAAGCCGTCCAATAAATCCACATCAAAGTTTTGGGAAGAGTTGTGTTTTGGTTTAGTTTGGTTTGTTTGTTTGTTTGTTTGTTTTTCACATGATATATTGACAAAAATTATGATGCTAAATAAATCCCAGCACTCAAGGCAAAACAATGATTGCATTATGACTGTCAAAAATGCCTATTATTGTACACGTGCATATGTGTGTATGTTTACTTTTTAGTGTCTCTTTGTCTTATTAACCAGACAGTTCCTTTTCTTCCACTCTCTTATACCTTTCCAGTTTGCACGCTTTGAAACCATTGATCTGTCTCAAGTCGCCTTAGCAGAAACTAGCTGTCGAAACATTTCTCACAGTTTTTGTGTAAGTAAGATTGGGAATGCTGAAGAGCATATTTGGGGACTAGCTGGGGAGAGGAGTTGTCTCTTTGGATTTCAGGTTTCTCAAGTCTCCTTTGATCCCAAAGTGTGTACAGAAATCCACTTAAAATAGCATTGCAAATAGGTGCCGAAGATTATTCATGTAAACACATTCACCAACCCACTGATAGGGGGGACAAAGGTGATGGCCCTGTTTCCTATTATCAGCCAGTTATAAAGCTGAGCTGATTTCAGGGTTGGTGGAGAGTGACTATTACAAAAATCAATTCTCCTGATGAAGGTGATTTGGAAGAGAATCACTCGGAGCCTTTCAAAAGCCTGCAAATATGTTGTAGAAATTGTCAGGATAGTAGAGCTACATGATATTTTCTCTTTTGATGAAGCAGATAAGAACCTAAATCCAAAGTGAAAGCTACTCTATGCTAAGATTACTGATGAGAAGACCTCAAAGAAAGCAGGGGATTTCTAAGGAAGTATTTAAGGGCTTGGCACTGCTGAAATTTCATAAGGCTTTGGTCATTCAAGTAAATCCAGACCAGAAAGCTCACTGAAAAATAACAAATCCATTGGCTCAGGAATTTTCCTACCCACCTTCTCCCAGAACTGTCTTCTCCCAACCTTAGTGGTGGGTTATATATACTGGGGTTCCTCTTCAGGCAGGTGGAGGGTTATACTTAGCAGACTAAAGAGCTACAAGCCCAATACTGCTTCTGTGGCTGGTCCACATTCTATTCTCCCTGGAGAGGAAGCAGCTAAAGAAGAGGGAAACCCTACTCTCATTTCTTTCTCATTACATCATACTGACCCAGGGTAAAGCTGAGGGTTCTGTTGATCCATTCCCAAAAAGCTTAACCTTTGGGCTATGAGCACACAGGCTAATGATTTTGGTCTTTACAAAGAAATACCAAGGGCTAGGTTGCCCCTTAACCTATAAAAACACAGAGGCACTCTTCATCAGCCCCACATAAGAATGAGTTTAGACCAAAGAAGTAGCTGTTTTCATAATTCCTACTAGTTCCTATTTCCATATATCAGAGAATCATGATATGCTACTTGCAAAAGAAGAGAGAAAATGTTTGTTGGTATGGTGAGCTCCAGTTCTAAGATTTGGGAAGCTAGTTGTAAAGGAAAGTTTGGCCACTGAAGCAATGACTGATGCTGTAGCTATCCATGCTCCCTCCTGTCCTCTGGAAAGAGACCAAGTCCTAACCATGGTCTACCTCTGTTGGACCCTCAGCGTGGCTTTTTCATTATTCCTGCCACGGTTCCTGCATGGAGCAGGATTAAGAGAAACAATGGTAAAATTCTCTTCATGTTGTCCCTGACTATAAGAAAAAAAGAAACTGGATTTCTAGATTTATCACTCCATTTTAACTCTCCTCCCAAACAGAAAGAGGCACACCCTGATGAAGCATATAACATTTTCAAGCAGACAGAGCAGCAGTGAGTGAGTAGGATTTTCAGGCAACCTTATTTGAGTAATAGATGAATATATGGCTTAGTGTTTGAAAGCATGTGATCCAGAGCCAAAGACTCTGGATTTCAATTCTAGCTTATTTTTTTTACCTGCCAAGTGGCCCTGGGAAAGTCATTTAACTCCCTTTGCCTTGGTTTTCCTAATGAAGTGGCGGGGGCGGGGCGGCTATATCATGGGGTTGCAATGAAGATTGAAATAAATAATATACATGTATTGCAATAGAACAGTGCCTGGAACATAGTAAATGTTATTGAAGTGTTATTTATTAGTATTATCATTATTTTGGGTAGGTATCTAAGGAGCCTCAAGTGGCTCTGGAACTTCTGCTTTGTATTTAAAAAGTGGCTTCAGTTATGCTTGGTAGACCTGTTTTGGTCTTTGGAGAATTTACAGGCTCTGTTTGGGGGAAAATTTGTGGAATGGGAATCAGCTAATAATATGACTTTTTCGTTTAGGTGATCACACCACAACGAAAAGTTATCCTGGCTGCACCTAATCGGAAAGACATGGAAGAATGGATTAATGTCATAAAAACTGTTCAACAGGGAGAAATTCGTAAGGTAAGGGAAATAATAGAGAATGTACACAACTCTCAGGGGTAAACACATAATTGACTGCATTAGTTAAGCCACCTTTCACATAGAGAAATAATAAGATAGAAGTAGAAACCATCTGGTCGGGAATTATAGATAGATATCATTAAGAAGCCCATTTAAAACTATTTGTAAACAGGATTAATTCACTTAGAATGAGGCCTTGGTAAGTATGTGGTTTAGCTACCTCTGTACACATTCATTTGACATGTAGATGTCACTATATGCCCAAAGGATGAGGCACTCAAGATGTATGTGAACAGTTAATTCAGATGTTCTTATGTTAGTAAAACTGCAATCAGCAGCCTTGACTGAGTTTGCTGAGTGACTACAGTAACAGCTAAGGAAACTAAGGCTCATAAAAAGAAGGAACCAGACCAACGTGAAATAACTATTCAGTAGCAAAGCCAGGATTTGGACCCAGGCTGTGTGACTCCAAAGCCTATGTCCTTAACCACTATGCAGTTCTGCCTCTCTGTTTATTGTCCACCACAAAAGAAATGTAGAGAGAAGAGCAAGGAGCAGTCTTCCTTAAAGCTTAGTTTCTTTAGCAATACCAAACTCCTGGCCACTACTCCCTGCCACAAGTGGTGCCATCATTCAAACTCTGGGCTATGCCCTCAGCCCACTCTTCTGCAAACCTACCACAGTTAGAAGTTACGTATGTTTTTAGAGGGGAGGGATTTTTGTCATTTATATACTTAGAGCGGTGTCTGGCACATAGCCGAGGCTCAGTAAATATTTTTTGAATGAAGAAATGAATCTGAGGGTAATCTTGAAGCCAAACTTTAGAAAGGGAACCATATATGGTTCATCCTAAAGCAAAATTCTGCTCTGAAGGTCTTGGAGATAAAGGGGAACATGAATCCACCCTTAAGAAGAACCTGATGTCTTAAAAACTAGCAAAGGGTAGAGGATTTTCATAGACATTTGAGATGAAGCAGCGTAGACTGCGGCTTGATAATAATGGATTTTAGAAGTAAAAACAATACCATGGAGAAAAACCATCTGTCTTCACTCCCCTAAGACTTCTCAGGCTTTGACCTGTTAGTTTTATAACTATAAATTCTGCTACTCATGGCTGTGAGTAAATGACAAGTTGACTGAACTGGGGCCTAGGTACCTCTCCACATATCTTTAAGGTCTCTCCTGGGCCCACATTATATATGTTTAACTGAGAGATTCTTTGCTTAGAATCTGATTATGGTCTTTGCATGACTTAGCACTTGGCATTTCACTGCTTTTTTATTTTCTTCTTCCTTTCCGGAATGGAGAAGTACATCCTGTCCCTCTTGCCCACCCACTATGAGGCCACTATAGCACAGCATTAGATGTAGCTACAAAAAGTTGTGATTTACATGCTTCTCTTACACCCTCACCCTTGTAAATCAATCCCTTTTCTTCCCTCAGCTTATCTCTATCCAAATTGGAACACTTTCTCATGAATTACTCATTTTCAATTTGGCAAAAAAAAAAAGTCACATAGGATATTTTGAATTTAAATTACTAGTCCAAGAATGCGAAAACTTCTAGAGAAAGCCATAAGGATATTAATGTACAATTCCTGACTTAATTGAATTAAACATCTTGATGTTGACTATCCGACACGAACTAAAAAGGAAAAAAATAATAATAATCTGCATGTTTACTCTCTTGGATGAGTTGAGTTTCAGGCTGTAATCACAACCTCTGTGGAGCTGCTCTAGGGACCTACATCCATTAAGGAACACTTTTAGCTGGTAGTGAAATGTCTCACCACCAGCATCTTAGCAATTCATCTTGCCTGAGGCTGAAAGAGTAAAATATGCTTTCTCTCACATATACCTTATCTTCAATGGTTTGTTCTATCCTCTGTCACCACCAATGCCTAGTTTGGACTGAAGAAAGATTAATCATGAACTTAGTGGTCTATTAAAGTTACTACTAAGTAATTGGATAACCTAATGAAAACTAGTCAATACACATTAAGAAGTGAGCCCCTACTAGGTGCCTAGTTCTATTCCATAGAGAGTTTAAAAGAAGGTGTGGCCACTCCTGGCCTCAGTGATCTTTTTAGGTAGTTGAAGAGACAAAATATACTCAAAAGAAATAGTCAGAGATGTTACGAGGCCATGCACAATTGATTGCCAGAGGAATAAAACAGACATTAAAGTGGTATGGGAGCTCAAGGGAGGAAGAGATAAGTATGGACTGGTGTCCTCTGGGGAGAGTTTATAGAGGAGAGATTTGAGACTGACTGAAAGATGAATAGGATTTTATTGGTGGCTGGGGATTAGGGATAGGCGAAAGTCCTGACCAGGGGACTTGGCATAAGCAAAAGCTGAGTAATAGAAAAACAGAACTATTTTGAGGAGTAGAAAGGGAACTCTATTTGACCAGAAGAGTTTGGGAAAGTGACTCAATAAGTGTATCTACAGAGGTAGGTTTAGTCTGATTGTGAAGGATTATCAACGCCAGGATAAAGAGTGGGGAAGAACTGCAACATGATCAAAGTTCAGTTTAAGGATGGATTAGAAAGGGAAGAGAGTTTATCAAAGGGATACTTAAGAAATATAAGTTGGATTAAATGAGGGATAAACTGGAGGCCAGAAGATCATAGAGGAGGTTATAGATTAAAACAGGCAAAGCAAAGTTAAGCTCCAGAATGAAGATAGAAAGGAAAGACAAATAGTAGATACCGAGCTGGGGGTTGGGGGTGAACCTAAATATATGAGACAGGCAAAAGAGAAAGAGAAGTCACAGGCATATGAAAGGTTTGAGCCTGGGAGATTTAAAGAAGAATAAAAAAGAAAAAAATGAAAGTAAGGAACTGCGTGGAAGACTAGATTAAAAGGTTAGCTTTCTCTAATAATGAATTGTCATGGAACCATTGACTATGGGAAAAGAAATGGACCTTAAAAGTAATCTAGACTACAGATTACAAATTCTAAAGCATCTAAATATCAAGTCATGTAGATTCTGTTTGAATGCTTCCAAAGATGGGAAACCAAGATTCTTTCAAAAGAGTCCATTCAATGCTCTAAATTTTAGAAAGTTTTTTCTTAGTCTTTGACCTAGTAGAATAACTTTCTAACATTCAGTGTGACCTGCAAGAATGGCATCAGCTGCCTCTTGAGGTAGAAAGCTCTATGTCATTAGAAGTATTTAAAGAAAACTGTTTAAACAACGGCTGAGAATGTTTAGAAAATTAACTTTTCATAGTGATATCAGCAAGATGTCAGACTAGGAGGTCCCAATGCTTATTCCCCCCCGCAAAACAACAAATGAACAACTACATGCCAACCAAAATAGCTCTGAGAGTTTCAAAGTACAATAAAGAAGCTGCAGAAACTCTAAGGAACACAGAGACAGAATCACCACATAGAAAAGCATAGTAAGCAGTTTACCTACATAGCCCCAATCCCCCGGTCTGGCCAAGCTTGGGGCCAAAAGGAATGCCCTTGGCCTGATCTCCTCCCACAAGGGAAAGGGAGAGCAGGAGGACTCCAACAGCCCTAGAGTGACTGAATGGGTAAAAATCAAGACCCAGAAATATGCTGTCTATAAGAGACTAATTTTAAAATTAAATATACTGTAGACTGAAAGTGAAGGGATAGAAAAGCTATCTCATGCAAATAGCAACCAAAAGAAAGTATGGGTGGCTATACTTATATCAGATGAAATAGACTTTAAGTCTAAAACTGTCTCTAGAGAAAAAGGAGGACATTATACAGTAATAAATGGGTTAATTCAACAGCAAAATATAATAATTTAAATATATATACACCCAACACCAGAGTACCTAAATATATAAAACAGATAATGAAAGATCTGAAGGCAGAAATTGACAGCAATATAATAATAATAGAGGACTTCATTACTCCACTTATAATAATGTATAGAGCATGCAGAGAAAAATCAATAAAGAAACATCTGACTTGAATAACACTATTGATCAAAGGGACCTTAGTGACATATATAGAAATTTCCACCCAATGGCAGCAGAAGACACATTATTCTCAAGGGCACAAGGAACAGCCTTTAGGATAGATAACATATTAGGTCACAAAACAAGCCTTAACAGATTTTAAAAACATGGACAGCATTCCAAGTATCTCTTCTGACCATAGTGGAATGAAATAGAAATCAATAACAGCAAAAAATGGGAAAATTCACAAAGACATAGAAACTAAACAATACAGTCTCGAACAACCATTGGGTCAAAGAGGATATCCAAAGGCTAAATTACTTTCTATCTCATGTACAGTATCTTCATGGCTAGTGGTTTGCTCAGGATGAACACTTGTTGTCCCAGCATAATTACTGAGAGCTCCCCATCTCACTGTTGAAAGTCCTGATTTGGATGATATGGTGACCCGATCAATGGCAACCTGAGAGATTTGAACATTCTGTAATAGTGATGTGTATATATGCAACAGTTTTTCAACTGTGTTCAAATGGATTTTTAATCTGTGCCAGTTACTAGAAAGGCCTATAAGGACATACTGTATTAGTTTCCTAGGACTGTTATAACAAATGACTACAAACAGGGTGAATTAAAATAACAGAAACTTATTTTCTCACAGTTCTGGACTCTAGAAGTTCAAAGTCAAGGTATTAGCAGAGCCATACTCTCTCTGAAAGCTCTAAGGGAGGTTCCTTCTTTGCCTCATTTAGCTTGTGGTGACTTCAGGCATTCCTTGATGTTCCTTGGTTTGTAGACACATCACTCTAATCTCTGTGTGTATCTGTGTGTGAATTTTCCTCTCCTTATAATAATACCAGCTTAGGGCCCCTTCTAATCTAGTATGATCTCATTGTAAATTGATTACATCTGCAAAGACCCTATTTACAAATAAGGTCTCATTCACAGGTAAAAGGGATTAGGATTTGAACATATTTTGGGGGGAATACAATTCAACCCACAATAGTCCACCCTCTGGATCCCAAAATTCATGTCCTTCCTACATGCAAAATACATCCACCCCATCCTGACATCCCCAAAAGACTTAACCCACTCCAGCATTAACTTAGTTCAAAATCTCATCTTATATATAATCTAAATTAGGTATGGGTGAGACTTTTAGTATGGTCCATCTCAGGGAAAAATTATTCTCTCTTCATGGACTTGTGAGACCTAGAAAACAAATTGTTCGCCTCCAAAATACAATGTTTGGACAGGTATAGGATAGACATTCCCATTCTGAAACTGAGAAAATTGAAGGAATAAAAGGGTTGCTGGTCTAAAGCAAGTTGGCAAGCCAGCAGAGCAAATTCCATTATGTTTCCAGGCCTCAGAATAATTCTCTGGTGGCTTGGTGTTCTTTCCTCTGCCCACACCCTTTCAATCCACAGAAGTGGGCAGCTCCCCTCTCTAACCAAGGAGGTGCCCCCACCCTCTAGAACTAACGAAGGCAGTGACCGCACCCTCAGGCCTGCACTCTCTAGTTCTGTTGTGGCATGGGCAGCATCTCTAGCCTCTGAGCCACTCTCAGCATCCCTGCTGACCTCTGAGCCCCTTGGAGTTATATTTCTATTTTCTTGAAGGATAACACATTTTCACAGCTGAGTAGCTCTATCAGCTAATTTTCTGCTGTAGAATCCCTGAAGTCTCACAGCCTTCATTTTGTCCTATGTATGTCCCCTTCAGTCCAAGCTGGCAGTGTTTCTGCTGAGAGAGGTTATTGAACCCATGTATCACACACCTAATCCCACCAGCAAGAGTTTGCCCAGTCACACCCTTAGTGCTCCCTCCAGAGCACATTTTCTCAAGTTCTACAGTATGGATATACTGATAATTTCCCAAATCTTCAAGTTCTAGTGGCTTTTTGATTAATAGTTCTGCTATGTACTGAATTGTGTCCCCCCCCCCCCGTTCATATTTTGAAGCTCTAGCCCCCAATGTGACTATATTTGGAGATAGGGATTTGAGGAGGTAATTAAGATTAAATGAGGTCATGAGTGGAGTCTTAATCTCACAGGATTGGTGATGTTATAAGAAAAGAAGGAGAAATAGATTAAGCTTCCCCACATCCTCACATGCACTGAGGAAAGTGTGAGTGCACAACAAGAATGTAGCCATCTGCAAGCCAGGAAGAGAGCTCTCACCAGGAACTGGATCAGCCAGCACCTTGGTCTTGAACTTCCAGCCTCCAAACTATGAGAAAATAAATTTTTGTTGTTTTAGCCACCCAGTTTATGGTATTTTGGTATGGCAACTTGAGCATACTAGCCCAAGTTCCTTCCTCAAAATATCTTTTCTCTTGCACTTTACTATCGGCAACAAAGGGAAACTAAGCTGCATCTTCCATACTTTGCTTGGAAATCTCCTCAGTGAAATATCCAAGTTTATTGCTTACAAAATCTACAGTAAACTTGGAATAGTAACAGTAATAGTAGAATAAAATTCACCTAAGTTCTTTGCTACTTTATAAAAAGGATTACCTTTCTTCTAGTTTCATATAATATATTCATCAGTTGTCTGAGACCATACCAGAAGCACCTCTAATGTTGATATTTCTAGTAACATTCTATTCAAGGCGACCTAGGCTTTTCCTATCATGTGCCTCAAAATTCTTCCAGGCTTTATTCACCACCCAATTCCAAAGCTACCTCTATATTTTTAGTATTTATCACAGCAGGACTCTATTTCCCAGTATCAAAAATGGCATTAGTTCCCTAGAATTGCCATAACAAATGACCACAAACTGGGCGAATTAAAACAACAGAAACTCATTCTCTCAAAGTTCTGGACTTGAAGTCCAAAGTTAATGTGTTGGCAGGACTATGCTCTCTCTCTCCGAAGGCTCTAGGGGAGGATCCTTCTTTGCCTCTCCTTAGCTTCTGGTGATTGCAGGCATTCCTTGACTTGTAGATGCATTACTCTAGTCTGCCTCTCTTATTACATGGTGTTTTTTTCTTTGTCTGTCCAAATTTCCCTCTTCTTATAAGGACACTGGGCATTGGATTAGGGTAATCTCAAATCCATTATTACTTCATCTTAAATTAATTACATCTGTAAAGACTCTATTTCAAATTAGGTCACAATCACAGGTACCAGGGATTAGGACTTGAACGTTTTTTAGGGGGAAGGGCACAATTCAATAAACAATACATACTTATCTGGGGTTAGATGCATCAAAGATTTCTTATAGAATAGGATGCATATAGGAATATAAATCCTATCTCCT
The DNA here is from genome assembly GCF_000151845.1 of Pteropus vampyrus. Lineage (NCBI taxonomy): Eukaryota > Metazoa > Chordata > Mammalia > Chiroptera > Pteropodidae > Pteropus > Pteropus vampyrus. The sequence continues at coordinate 127,792 of NW_011889751.1, forward strand.
CAACTGCTAATCCAACAATGTCTAATTTACATATTCTTTTATATTCTGTAGCTAATTGGACCATGAAATTCAACATCCTACCCAAGCAGAGTTCTGCATTTCTTCTGTTTGTCCTATAGAAACTTGTGGATTCTAGGAGAGCTCACTTGTCACTCTATACTGGAATGATCTGTTTAGGAAGTTGTCTCCTCCAGTAGACTATGAGCTCCTTGAGGGCAAGTACTGTGGCTCATTCATCTCTGTATCTTTAGTGCCTAGCTGCATAGATAATACAAAGTAGGCTCTTAGTAATTATTGCGGGGAGGGAAGGAGGTTGGAAAGAAGGAAGGTACTTGTAGAGCTATAATCTAGTGTCTTAGGAAATAGAAAGGTGCTAGGAGCTCAGAGTGCCAAAGCCATAACTATGTCACTTCAGAACTCTCCATCCTCTGATTTCCTTAAAACATTGCCAGGGCCTCAGCATGCAATAAACGTTGCAATTACAAAGTCATCCCAGACCAGTTGAGCCTTTCACTCATCAAAGTACCTTTCCTTCCAGAAGCTTCCTGGTCAATACGACAGCAGCTTAGCACATAACCATCATACTAGAAGAGAGAAGAAGGTACCAGAAAGTGCCATGTACAGGCTATCTATGTTTAGATGGCTAATTCCTGTACATTGATTAAGGTTGAACACTTAATGTACCAGAGCCCTCAATAGCACACTCTCTCGCTCACTCTCTCTCATAAACCAACCATTATCAGCTGGCAACAGGGATAATATATAGTTCTCTTTAAAGTCTTTTATACATTTAGCCCATTATAATGTTAAGAATAAAAAGCTAAATATGTACGCCTACGTCCATACTCCAAAGGAAGGCAGAGAAGGAAAAAATCAGACATTCACAGGAATTAGAGAAAGGGTAGAGGAGTCCTGTGTAATACACACCCAAAACAAACTTGGGAGCTTTTGATGCTCGCCTCTCTCCTTTCAATCCCAAAACTAGTTGCTGGTATATCCTGTGCCTGCCCCACAATTATGCGAGTCAGGCTGTGATAAACAAATGTAGAATTTACAAGCAGGTTAACAGTAAATGTCAAATTCAATACTGTGAAAGAGGACAAACATAATGTCATTCCATTATTGGCAGAAACTTTGACTTATTCATCACTATATCCCCAGTGCTTTGAAAAATGCCAGGCACATAGTAGTTGCTCAGTAAATATTTGTTTAATGAATTAAATTGATAAACCATGTATCTACTATAGGCAGTCAGAGCATGGTATTCAGAAAAGAATGCTTGGACAAGAAGCCCCTGAGATGAAACTATTGTCAAGATAATGCAATATTCTGCTCACCTTGCAACAGTAGGGCCAGGAAGGTGAATGTATATCTCCACAAGGTAGCTAAAGCCTGAGAAGGATTTCTTAGCCCAGAGTTAGAATCTTTCTTCCTCCCTTTCTTGACCAGCCAGAGGACTTGGATATCACTGAATCTCTAATTCACCACCACTTTTTGCTGACTACTCAAAGAGAACCAAGACCAAGGCTAATAAGACTAATTTTGCTTAAACTAAACCAATGCAGTGATTTGGCCAAGCACTATAAAGATCATTGCTCCTGCCTTTAGCCTCTATTCCATGATTTACTCCCTATTGTTTTTCCTTTTCAAAAACCAATGGGAAAAAAACAAAGGTGGGAGATTTTTTAGGAACTGACTCCAACTTTCATTCTATCTCTTCACATGTTCTGACACCTATATAGGTCATTTCAGCCTTGGCAGCAGATTGTCTGGCCTTCTCTAATTTGTCTCTGTGATTAACTCACTAGTCTCTCTTCTCTTTGATATATTTTAGATACCTGCAGCAGAAAACAACCCTTTCCTTGTTGGAATGCACTATTGGTACTCCAGTCACAGCCCCCGGACCCAACACTGTAATGTTTGCCGGGAGAGCATTCCTGCTTTATCTAGAAATGTTATCATCTGTGAAGGTACATTTCTGATTCCTTTAGGAAGTGGAGCTAAGTGGGTGGAGATAGAAGTGAAGGAGTTCACGTGGCTTTAGTATCACCAACTTATACTAGGTCACTGAGTCTTGTGTAAGGTTAACCCTGACACCAGACTGAGGGAAGGATATGGGAAGAAACTGGCATAAGGGTGAATTCTCATGGATCAAAATGGAGGATTGGGTCTGGAATGATCCAACAATATGGTCACTAGGGTTGGAAAAACAGAAATCACATTATTATATTAATTTCCATTCAAATCAGTAGAAAATATAGCCAGTAAGAATAAAAAGAATCATATAAAAATAGGCCTTTGGAGGCTGGTCAAAACTATTTAGATACATCTAGGTTCTAACTTTCAGAGCAGCTTAGGGAAGGGAATTAGAATCTTCATTATCACCAGATTTACATTCATCTATGTTTTTCCTTTTTTCACAGTGTGTAAAGTGAAGTCTCACAGATTATGTGCTTTGAGAGCAAGCAAAGACTGCAAGTGGAATACCTTGTCTATCACTGATGACCTCCTCATTCCTGCAGATGAAGTAGTGAGTACCAGCCATGCTTTCTCACAATCACCCTTTTATACTTCCCCCTAGGACACACAGGGGAAAAAAGACTTATTTCTGTCTCCAGACAACCCAACTAGGCTTCTTTCCCAGGCTCATGATTCAACCAATCTAGAAGAATTAAAGCCCCACACTCCTACTTGTCATTGGTCACTAGCATTGGAGTGGGACCAGGGCAGGACCAGGGGAAATTTCCTTGGGGTTACTCCACAGGATAGTATAGTTATTCCAGCTGGCCCTTCTTCTCCTTATATTTCTAACTTCTACTTCTTGCCTCTTTTTGCCCTTCAGAAAACTATGCCCCACCAGTGGGTAGAAGGAAATATATCCGTCAGTTCTCAATGTGCAGTATGTCATGAGAACTGTGGCAGTTACCAAAGACTTCAAGATTTCCGATGTCTCTGGTGTAATTCTATGGTAAGACTCTAAGACTCTTCTTATCTCCTTGATACTTGGGAATTTGACTTCTAAAGAAGGGGTGGATTGAACTTTGACTTGCATACACATAGATAGAAATCTCAGAGATTGTTACATCCAAATAGATTATACAGATTCCATAGTATAGAACTCAGTATCTTGCCTTTGAAGATCTTGCTATGGAGTCCCTAAGAGAAAGACTTAAGACTCTCATCTTTGATGGCTCTTCAATGGTAAGACATACTAGGAAAAGCTACTAGGAAAAAGCTGAACTTTCCTATGACAACATGGACAAATAAGTTCTAGGTCTACCCTTAAGAAACCTCCTCCTCCCTTCCTTATTCACCATTTCCTAGAAACTTGTAATCTTTGTTAATTAATAATGGTTAATAAAATTAACTCATTATTATTCTCACTATATATTGAGATCATATACATGATCTCATTTAATCCTTACAACAACTCAAAATGAGGACTCATTGTCCCCATTTATAAATAAAAAATGAGTTCAGTAAAAAGAAGTGATTTATTTGCTTAAGGTCATGTAGCCAGTAAGCAAGAGTCTTGATTCGTACATAGTTCTCCAAAATCCGTGCTTTAAATACATCACTACCATGCCTCTAAGCCAGTGATTTTCAATTGGGGGTAATTTTGCCCCCCAGGAGACATATAACAATGTCTAGAGACATTTTAATTATTATAACTCGGTGGAAGAGGGTGTGCTGCAGGCTTCTAGTGAGTAGAGGCCTGGGACTTTGCTAAACTTCCTACAATGCATAGGAGAGCACAAAAACTATCTGGCCCAAAATATCAATAGTGCCAACATTGAGAAACTCTAATCTAGACTTTCTAGCCTTTTAGATGCTTCTCAAGAACCAATTATTCTAGACAAGAAGAAACTAAAGTATAAACTTCTGAGAAGATTCTGGTTCCCTCTGCCTTACTCCAGCAAGTGGTGCCATGTTTGCACTCCCTTTGCTTTGATCCAGCTCATAGGTATCTCTTGTAGACAGCATACAGACCACTTTTTTGGGAGATGCCAGTGACCTAGAGCAAGTCTTACTTTTTTTTTTTTTTAATCCAGTCAGGCACTCTGTGTCTTTTGATTGGATAATTTAGGCCATTTGGTTTAAAGTAATTACTGATAGATATGCACTTACTGCCATTTTATTAATTGTTTTTTGGCTGTTTAGTAGTTTTTCTCTTCCTTTCTTCTTCTCTTGCTTTCTTCCCTTGTGATTTGATAATTTTCTGTAGTGGTATGCTTAGATTACTTTTTCTGTATATATTGTGTATCTACTATAGGTTTTTGCTTTGTGGTTACTATGAGGCTTACATATAATAACTTATTTACAATAGGATATTTTAAGTTGATAACTTAAGTGTGAATGCATCCTAAAGCTTTATGTTTTTACTCTATTTCCTCCCATGTTTTATGTTTCCTTTTTTTCTCTAGATTATCTGAGTAAGCCCTTTTATTTTGTTATTTTTTTAAATTTAAGATTATAGTTTATTTTTATTATGGTGACAATGTTTTATGTTTTCGATTCCACAATTTACATCTTTTTATCTCATGCATCCCTTGACAAATTATTGTAGTACTAGTTATTTTTACTACTTTTGTCTTTTAACCTTTATGGCAGCTTTATAAGTGATTAATCTACAACCTTTCCAACATTAGATTATTTTGCACTTTCCTATATATTTACCTTTACCAGTGATATTTATACTTTCATATGTTTTCCTATTATTAATTAGCACCCATTTGTTTCAGTTTAAAGAAGTCCCTTTGACATTTCTTGTAAGGCCAGTTTAGGGGTGATGAATTCCTTTACCTTTTGCTAGTCTGGAAAACTCTATCTCTACTTCAATTATGAATGACAACTGTGCTAGGTAGAATATTCTTAGTTTGATGTTTTCCCTTTTGACACTTTGAATTTATCATGCCACTCCCCTGTGGCCTTTGAATTTTCCCTGAGAAGCCTGCTGATAGTATTGTGGGGGTTCCCTTATATGAAATAAATTATTTTTCCTCTTGTTTTAAGATTCTCTTTTTATCAGTAACTTTGACATATTAATTACAATGTGTCTTCTTGTGGGTCTCTTTGGGTTCATTTTATTTAGTGTTCTCCCAGCTTCCTGGTTCTGGATGTTTGTTTCCTTCCACAGGTTAGGGAAGTTTTCAGTCATTATTTCTTCAAATAAGTTTGCTGCCCCTTTATCTGTTCTTCTTCCAGGACTCCTATTATGCAAATGTTATTCTGCTTGATGATGTCTCATAGGTACCTTAAGCTATCTTCATTTCAAAAATTCCTTTTTTCTTTTTTTGCTTTGATTAGGTGAGTCACAATGCCCTGTCTTCCAGCTCACTGATTCTTTCTTCTGCATTATCTAGTGTGCTATTAAATCCCTCTAGCATCCTTTTCAGATATTTTATTCTTCAGCTCTGTGACTTTTTGGTACTTTCTTATATTCTCTATTTCTTTGTTGAAGTTTTTACTGTGTTAATCCATTCTTCTCCTGAGTTCAGTGAGTATCTCATGACCATTACTTTGAATTATTTATCAGGTATGTTACTTTGTTTCATTAAGGTTGTTCTCTGGTAAATCAGCTTATGGGTGCAGTGTGGGTGGATCAAGAGCTGTTTGCCTCCCACCTCTGAAGTGGCTAACATAGAAGCAATATGTCAGTGGAGAGGAAGGGCTGCTCACCCTCTGCCTCTGGTGGGCCTGCTCTCAGGAGCATGTGGGGGAAGCAAGGCAGCTCACCCACCACCTCTAGCAGGTTAGGCTGAGAATAAAAAACTGGCATCCACCAGCACTGGTGCTAGCATGTTTCAAAGAAAATGTATAAATTGCTCCTACCAGCACCTCCCTAGAGTGAATTTCAACAGACTTCTGCCCCTCTGGTAGATGCTTTAAAGTTTTCAGAGGAAACTGTTCTGTATGTAGTTCTAAATTTGTTGTGTCTCAGGGAAGAGGTGAGTTCAGCATCTTCCTATGCTGCCACCTTCAACTACCTCCCACTCTTGCCATTTTTTAAACAACATAGTATTGGAAGTCCTAGTCAGAGCAATTAGGCAAGAGAAAGAAACAAGTATCCAAATGAAAAAGAAGGAAAATTGTCACTATTTACAGACAGAATGACATTGTATATATTAAACAAAAACATGCAACCAAAAAAAAAAAAA